>NC_045174.1:9023045-9075545 GCF_900700415.2 Clupea harengus | reverse complement strand
GCAACAACAAGCAAGGGCGAATCAACTTAAAGAGCAGGAGCTTCAACAAACAAAGTCATCACCACGGGCAAGTCATTTTATTTCTAAATTAGGAGTGACGGATGATGTAGAAGCTTACCTCCATGCCTTCGAGGCCACAGCCGCTCGAGAGGGTTGGGCGAAGACGCAATGGGTAGGACTTGTGGCTCCTTTTCTTTCAGGGGAGGCTCTTAAAGCCTTTCGGGATGTAGAAATGAGTGTTGGGCAGGACTATGACAAATTAAAGGAAGAGATACTGAGCCGCCAGGGCCTTACCAAGTTTAGTTTGGCTCAACGGTTCCATGAATGGACATTTCAAACAGGGGCAACCCCGCGTGCACAAATGCATGAGTTGACGAGAGTAGCAAACAGGTGGCTGGACCCTGGAAAAAACAGCCCAGCAGCCATTGTAGAGGTTCTTCTCATGGACCGATATCTAAGAGCTCTGCCGTTTGAGGCTAAAAAGGTGATCAGCCAGCAGAGGCTAACAACAACCATGCAGTTAGTAGAAGCTGTAGAACAGTATCAGGCATCCATGGATATGCTTCGTCTCACCCGGAAAGAACCAACAGCTACGGCTCCTGTTCGCCGGAGTGGATTTCGCCCAGGAGTTTTTCAACAGGGTAGCTCCCCTGCTAGCTCACAGAGAAGGGTGCTTACCCCGTTTCAACAGCAACAGGGATCCTCCAACCCAGAACCTCGTCAGTGCTTCCGCTGTGGCAAAGTAGGCCATATCTCGTGGCAGTGTGACAAGCCGGACGAGCCAATGCCCACAGCTGCGTCCTCAAACAGTCAGCAAGCCAACTTTGCTGCTCTCCTTGGGGAAAGTGTGGACTGCAGACCAACCTGCCCTGTAACAGTAAATCAATGTGAGGTAGAAGCCTTGCTCGATTCGGGAAGTGCCCGAACACTAGTCCAGGAGTCCGTGCTGGAAGCATCACCTCTTGCCCAAAGTGAACACGTTCCGGTCGTGTGTGTACATGGGGACACTCGTGAATATCCAACTGCCAGGGTGAGGCTGAAAACTACCAAAGGCACATTCAATATTGAAGTGGGGGTAATCAAGTCCCTCCCTGTCCCCGTCCTGATCGGTCGAGATTGCCCAGCCTTTTCCATGCTGTGGAAAGAGGCAGAAAAGAGGCGTAAGCCCGAGCCACGAAAACGTAGGTCTCTAGTCACCAAAGTTAATAAGTCATGGGTAAATCCTTCCAAGCCGTGGGATTCACCATCTGTTGTAGCTCAAGTTTTTGCAGCAGACTCCAGTGGTGGGGATTCAGAACTGGAAGAGACGGCCGACTCCGAGCTGCAACCCGGGCCAAGTGGCGATGAGGCCGTGGACGTTGAAGCGAAACCACCACTGAAAGGTCAGTTTGGAACAGCCCAAATACAGGACCCTACCCTAAATAATGCGCTTAAAAATGTCCAGGTTGTAGAGGGCACCCTGGTGGGACCTAGGCTAACTCTGTCGTTCCCTCACTTTGCAGTCAAGAATGGGCTCTTGTATCAGGTAATTACGTATCAGGATAAAGTTTTGGAGCAACTTCTGGTGCCAAAACCTCACCGTTCCACGGTTATGCAGTTAGCTCATACGCACATTCTAGGGGCTCACTTGGGGGTGGAAAAAACCAAAGAGAGAATATTACAGAGGTTCTTTTGGCCAGGTATTCACAGGGAGGTAGAAAATTTCTGTCGCAGTTGCCCAGAGTGCCAGGTCACCGCTCCAAAACCGAGGTACAAGAGTCCTCTCATTCCCTTACCCATCATAGAAACTCCTTTTGAAAAGGTGGGGCTGGATATTGTGGGTCCACTACCCAAGAGTGCTCGAGGCCATCAGTACATCCTTGTCCTGGTGGACTACGCAACCAGGTACCCAGAAGCCATTCCCCTTAGAAAGGCTAACGCTAGACAAATAGCAAATGAGCTATTCCTCTTCAGCACTAGGGTAGGGTTACCAAAAGAAATACTGACTGACCAAGGGAGTCCCTTTATGTCCCGGGTCATGAGGCAGTTGTGTGCTCTGCTGCGAGTGAAACAGGTCCGAACCTCCGTATACCATCCACAGACTGATGGGTTAGTGGAGAGGTTCAACAAAACTCTTAAAGCCATGCTTAGGAAGGCAGTCGGCCAAGACGGAAGAAACTGGGATCAGCTCATCCCCTACCTCCTGTTTGCAGTTAGGGAAGTCCCACAGTCCTCCACTGGGTTTTCACCCTTTGACCTTCTCTATTCCCACAAACCAAGGGGACTGCTGGACATAGCCAAAGAGACCTGGGAGGAACAACCATGTCCCCATAGGACAATGATTGAACATGTGACGGCAATGCGCAAACGAATGGCCGCTATATTTCCCATTGTGAAAGAGCACATGGAAAAAGCACAGAGAGATCAAAGGGCTGTGTATGACCGAACAGCCCAACCCAGGGAGTTCCAACCGGGGGACAGGGTCTTAGTTCTGGTGCCCACGGTAGAATGCAAATTCTTGGCCACCTGGCAAGGACCATACGAAGTCGTTGAGAAGGTGGGGGAGGTTAATTATAAAGTACGACAACCCGGAAAGCGTAAAGGGGAGCAAATATACCATGTTAACCTCTTGAAGAAATGGCATGACAGAGAGACATTGTTTACTGGTTGTCCCCCAAAGGAGCCAGAAGATTTAGCCCGGGAAGTAGTGCATTTTGGCCCCGAACTTTCCCCTCACCAGCTACAGCAAGCAAAGGAGCTGGTAGACCGCAACCAAGATGTTTTCTCATCCCTCCCGGGCTGCACCCACCTGGTGGAGCATGAAGTACGCACCCAGGCAGGGAAAACGGTAAACCAAAGGCCGTATCGGGTACCAGAGGCCCGCAGGAAAGTGATCGAGGAAGAGGTAAGCAAGATGTTGAAATTGAATGTGATTGAAGAGTCCAAGAGTGCCTGGTCAAGCCCTATTGTCCTTGTGGCCAAGCCTGATAACACAGTACGTTTCTGTAATGACTTTAGAAAGCTGAATGCTGTGTCTGAATTTGATGCCTACCCCATGCCTCGTGTGGACGAGCTAATTGAAAGCCTGGGTAATGCCCGGTTCATAACCACTCTTGATCTTACAAAAGGCTATTGGCAGGTACCATTGGCAGCAGAGTCAAAGGAAAAGACAGCCTTCGCCACTCCGGGAGGTCTCTGGCAGTACCGGATGTTGCCTTTCGGTTTGTCCGGAGCCCCTGCGACCTTCCAACGCTTAATGGATCAGGTACTGAAACCTCATAAAGAATATGCTGCTGCGTATTTAGATGATGTGGTGATCCAGAGTCCTGATTGGGATAGTCACTTACCTCGGGTGGAGAAGGTCCTGGAGTCTATAAGAGAAGCAGGCTTGACGGCGAACCCCAAAAAATGCAAGCTGGCCTACAGTGAGACAAACTACCTGGGGTATACCATTGGCAGAGGCCTCGTCAAGCCGCAGGAGGCGAAACTTGATGCCATCCAGAAGTGGCCAAAACCGTTGACTAAGAAGCAGGTGAGATCATTTTTAGGCCTTGCAAATTATTACAGACGATTTATTCCTGATTTTGCTGGGATAGCTGCTCCTCTCACAGAACTGACCACAAAGAAGCACTCAAGGATGGTGAAGTGGAGCCCGGAAGCAGAAGAAGCCTTTGGCAATCTCAAGAGGGCCTTATGTTCAAAACCAGTCCTCATGGCTCCCAACTTCAGTAAGGAGTTTGTGGTCCAGGCAGATGCCTCTGAGGTGGGGCTGGGTGCTGTCCTGTCCCAGATCCATGAGGGTGAGGAACATCCAGTTCTTTATTTGAGTCGTAAACTGCTGCCAAGAGAGAGGAACTATGCCACGGTGGAGAAAGAAGGTCTAGCGATAAAGTGGGCTCTAGAAACACTCAGATACTACCTGTTGGGGAGGAGGTTCACTCTAGTAACGGATCATGCTCCATTACAGTGGATGGCCAAAAACAAAGAGTCTAACAGTAGGGTAACCCGGTGGTTTTTAGGGCTCCAACCTTTTAACTTCTCTGTCATTCACAGACCCGGTCGTACTCATGGAAACGCTGACGCACTGTCCCGCCGTGATGCCTTTTGGTCCTCATTCACCCTGCCGAGGACGTCAGGCCCGAGAGGAGGGATGTGTGGCATCACGAGGGGACGTGTGGTAGAGGGGCGTTATGTTCCTCTCCCGGAATGGCTACCACGCCACAAGATGGCTGCCGGGAAAACTACATCTCCCAGAATGCACTTCTCAGACAGGTGCAAATGCCTCAGCCCTCTGATTGAAGCTGGAGCTCAGGTGTGGGAGAGGGAGAGAACAAAGGAGGAGAGACACACACCAAGCGAGGGGCATCGTACGTGGCACAAACTAAGTTCGGTGTCTGATGAACTTTGAGTTAAGTTAGGAGCAACTTTTTGAAGCCTATGTTTGGCCTTTGGAGAACTTTATTGTTTTGCTTCCTGAAGTACTTTTTGTTGGTTAATAAACCGGACTATTCGTTGAAAAGCACTTTTGCCTGCTCTGTCCTGTTGTTTACGCACTGCCCTACACCTTGCTCAGTGGTGAAACCTCTCATGATACCACAAGGCGTATTGTTCCTCTGGAGGCCTGGAAGCCCCTATCCACCTCGTCTCATTCCAGCAGCTGCTCTACAGCCCGGTGCACAGCTAAATAAGACAGGAGAAATATTACTGAAGGGCGCAAGCCCTTATTGCCTGCCCCCGCAGGCAGGCAGTTTATCACTGTGAGAATGAAAAACAATGCCGACGTCAAGCAGCTTCACTGCGCTGCCTGAGCTGTGGTGGATGGTGGGCGTGGTGGTGGGGGGGGGGGGGTTATGGAGGGTTCTTCAGGGCTCATTCCAACGTCACCTCTCCACGGCAAAATCACTTAACCGGAACCCATCAGGCAGATGTCAAACGGCTTTTAGAGACATTTATGCAACGAGCAATCAGACAAAAGAGATGTCACAATAAGGTACACGCAACCTGTTTTGTTTGGATTGACTAAAAATACAAGTGACGTGTCTCTTAGGAATATGTACTGTGGAATATGAATGAGACATGGCCGTTCAGTGTCATGGCAAAAGTTTCTCGGAGTGCAGACGAGCATTTCTGTGTGATGCCATCTGTCTAGAATCTGCAGTGCTTCGTCTTTTGAAAGCGAGAGAGCTTGTTCTCGCGGGGGCTGATGTGACGGTTAAAACTGCAATGCTGTAAAGTGTTTGTCTTGTCGGCGCAAGGTTAACAACAGCCTGACTTGCAGATTGTTTGTTTGTTGTTGTTGATCAATGTCTGGATGCTTCCACGAACAAAGGGCCTCCTTTGGAAATTAATCTGAACAGTTTCAACCCAGCACCTAAAGATGAACTTGAGAACAGAGACTCCGCTTGTCACCTTATGTTATGTGATGTACATTCATGTTATTTTTGTTTACGCAACAGGCGGCACTAATGCTTGATCACACCGTATCATTATTCATTGCAGCAGATGAAACAATACATCCTTTCACACTTCTTTCTCTCTCCCCCCCACCTCTGTCTGTCTGTCTGTCTCTCTTTTCTTAGAAAAACGTTGACAATTCAACCAGCCATGCGCTTGTCTCCAGTAGGAGGGCCTGCTCTCCTCCTTCTCATCATCAGTGGGTAAGTCCGCAGGCCAGCGCTTTCTCCCTTTCAACTTTTCACTTTCGCTCTCCCTCCACCTCCCCCTCTCCCTTAAGAAACATGCAGATGGTTGCAAAAGAAAGTAGAATCGTAACAGAGCTCATTACTGAGGTACAACAGGAGCATTACTTCTCTTGTTTTGGCCGGGAGAAGCATAATTCCACTCATGGCTGTAACAAACTACCAATACAAGGCTCCCTTCCAAGGCGCCAGTATCCCATAATCGTTCTTGTATGGAAGGCAAACAGTGCTTGAATCGATGAGGCCAATCAGGTTTTAATGATGGAAGCGAATGGCGGTGGAGCTCTTTCAAGGGGAGCCTGTAGAGAAAAAGGCAAATCTCAAGCTTCTCTCTTTCCCTGCTGCTGTTCTGATTTAACATGAGCTGGGTGCAGTGTGTATGTGCGTGGTGAGGTTGTGTGGTTTGTGCGTGTGCGTGTGTGTGTGTGCGTGGTTTGTCTGTGTGTTTGTGCGTAGGTGTATGTTGTTTCTGTCTGTGCATGTGTGTGTGTGTTTATGTGTGCTGGGGGTGGAGGTTAAAAAACCATCATTCATTCAGGTGCTGCGTTTGCCAAAAAATTTCCCATGAGTCTCTCTGATGGAGCGCAGGAAGTGCGAGGTGGCTGCCTATTTTCTGCTTTTCTCTTCCTCAGGGGTGATAAGCTTCGTTTCAGAACATTGACGTAGCTGCCCTGGCAACAATACAAGCATCACCCGTTTTTTTATTTAATTATTTTCTTCCTTCTCTCTCTGTCTCTCTCTGTCTCTCTCTGTCTCTCTGTCTCTCTCTCTCTCTCTCTCTCTCTCTCTCACACACACACTCGCTGATGCACTACTGGCAGTATTTGAAAAGCTACGGTTGCCTAAAGTACAGACATTCACACAGGATTATGTGGGCTCGAGGAGAGAGAGGGAGAAAGAGAGAGAGGTGCTACCGCTAGTTGGATGGTATTACCGCTAATCTCTGTAGACTGCTTGGCAAATGGGGATGGATGGATGTATGCACCGTAGGTGTGTAGGTGTGGGAGCAGGGGGGCAGAGCGACAGTCAGATCCCAGGGATTCCTCTGTCATCCTGTCCCGCTTCTATGTTATCGGTGCTCGCAAGGGCCCCGGCGCGCTGACACGATTACACATGACCCAGTACAAAAAAAAGAAGCGAGAGAGAGAGAGAGAGAGAGAGAGAGATGGAAGAGACGCGATGTTTAGGGACTTTTGATGGTTTCAGTGTCATGTCAAATGGGGGCCGAGAGAGAGAGAGAGAGAGAGAAAGAGAGAGAGAGAAAGAGAGAGGGAGAGAGAGTGAAAGAGAGAGAGAGAGAGAGAGAGAGGGGGCGAGATAGGGGGAGAGAGAGAGAGAGAGAGAGAGAGAGAGAGAGAGAGAGAGAGAGGTGCTTTGGCTCATAGCTGATCATACCAAGGGTGCCTCTGTGTGTGTGGGAGTGACTGTGTGTCTTTTTGTGTGTGTGTGTGTGTGTGTGTGTGTGTGTGTGTGTGTGTGTGTGTGTGTGTGAGGGGTAAAAGGAGTATTTCTGTCTTTAGTGTAATCAGAGGTCCAACCAGGACAGGAAGTGTGTGTGTGTGTGTGTGTGTGTGTGTGTGTGTGTGTGTGTGTGTGTGTGTGTGTGTCCACTCCAGCCCCTGTGGTCTGCGCTTTCTGTGAATGGGCAGTCTTCTTTGGGACAGATCAAAGAAGTGTCTGTGGGGGCGGGGGGGTGGGTAAGGCATGGTATGTCACTCTGCCTCACCATCTGTTTCCCCACGCAGCCCGCCAGTTGAACAGACGGGGGAATGATCTAGTGAAATTGGCCAGGGACAGAGAAAGGTGGGGTGGGGCCAGCATAGAGGAACAGGGGTACAGAGAGATAGAGAGAGAAGGAGGGGCGGGAAAGAGTGAGAAAAAGAGAAAATAATAAGGACACCAGAGACAGATAAAGGGGAAAAACATAGAGAAGAGAGAGAAAGAAAGATAGGAGGAAAGAAAGAAAGCCACACATCATTTGCAGAGGTGGTTTAACCCAGAATCCCATGCTTCACCCAGAATCCCCTCTCTGGCTTCTGGTGCTGCTTGTGCTTGAAGGTGTGGTCTGCGATTCGGTGTTTGTGCTCAACCGCCAATCAAATTACACCCCTCGCTGCCATGCTCCTGAAGCACCGTGATGATTGGCTGGGATTGTTTATGGCTCGGTCCGAGCCACTATGTTTGTTACCCCTTTACAGAGTCAGAACTGTGTACGAACATTAGAGATTTTGAGTACAGATACTGAACAGACAGCTAGAGGACCATGAGAGGGACAAAGAGTGAATTAGATTAGAATCGTTGACT
Organism: Clupea harengus; assembly: GCF_900700415.2. Lineage (NCBI taxonomy): Eukaryota > Metazoa > Chordata > Actinopteri > Clupeiformes > Clupeidae > Clupea > Clupea harengus. The sequence continues at coordinate 9,067,563 of NC_045174.1, read as the reverse complement.
GTACCTTTAAGTCCCCATTTCTCTTAAATAAAAAAGATAGAGAGAATACATAATAACACAAAATAAACATGACAAACAATGCCTATGGGTGCACCTTTGCAGGATTAGTGTGTCCGAAAAGGGCTTGTCATTGTCCATGCGGTTAAATTGGATCTTGTGATGATGGCAGGATGTACTGGTAAATAACCTGCTTTGGAGAGCCCATCACTGGAGTTCATCAACGTGGCTTTTTATCAGTGGCATACAGGCACATCAGTTAATTCCTGGCTCCGTTTTTTCCCCTGCATGGTGAAGACTCTGCCATGGATGGGAGATAAGCCTGCCAAAGTTAATTTACTACTCATTAAGGGTTTTCTGTGATGTTGCCGCCTGACTATGAAGTGACCCCAGTTACCCTCTCGCTGTATGCCAGGGCTGGCTCTACACGTAGTGTTCTTGACACCGACCCGCCTGATTACGCACTACTTTGGGTTGGTTTCACAAAGAGCTTTAAAAAAAAGTTGTAGTTGTAGCTAACTTTTTCTCTCCCTCCTCGTACACTCCCAACCCTGCGGTCCCAATCTATGGGGTTGCTATGGCAGAGCTCAGTACATTATTAAAAGCAAGAAAAATCATTTTTAATGCATAAACCTCTGTGCTGGGAACAGAGGCAATGCTTTGCCACAAGGACTTGTGGGTACGAGAGGATAGGAGAAAAAGATGAGTGGTGAAGAAGGGGTGGGGAGGCATGGAAGAAAAGGAGGGTGGGAGAGATGGAGAGAGGCAAGGAGGGAGATAGAGATGGAGAGAGGCAAGGAGGGAGGTAGAAATGGAGGGAGCTCTGACAAACACAAGCCTGCTCTCTTTCAGCATGGATAACAACCAGGACTCTAGCGGGGCCTTGCTGCCCGCTCACGCTGACCCTTAATGACGACAGGAGAGACACAGGAAGGAAATAGTATCTGTGATTTTCACCCTTTTTTTCTTTTTACCTGGACACTTTTTGAGTTTGGAGGCCATTTTGTGGACATTGTTGAATATTCTTTTTTTTTTTTTTAAAACCACCATGTCAGCACAGCAGGGACAGGGACTCTCAGACACACCCTTTGGACACTGATCCTATGAAGATTGGCCCTGCTATAGGTGTTCCTGCAGACAGTACATTTCCAGTACACCTGAGGATGTGCGTGAAGTCGTCCCCCCCCCCCCAAGAGTTGCCATATCAAGGTGTATCACTCTTTGCTGCAGTAGTCATACCTGCAGTAGTCACCTTTGTTCTTTTATACGGCCATGGTGTATTACATGAACATTTAGGTGGTCACGTAATACGCTTCACAGTCCAAGTTGGCAGTGGCTAAAATAATCCTGCTGGTCTGTGGCCCAGCTGTTGTTATGAAATAATCCAGTTCAGGTAATTTTTTAAACAGCTGCTGGTGAGTTCACCAAGTTGACCTTGGTGAATTTTGATATGGGTGCACTTAACCTATGATATGCTGTGCAGACAATGTTTAGCAGCAAAGCCTATCCTGCAGTAGTTATAATCTTTCATACGGTCTGTGTATATATTGCTTAGGTACTTACAAGTTATGATCAGGTCAAAAGAAGAAGGGAGATGCTATTTTACTGCTAGCATTAGATAAATATGTAGCCTGGGTCTGTGTATTGTAATTCTAAAGACAAGAAAGATTCAGTTTGGTTGCAACTAAATGCTCTAGTCTACAGCTTTACTGAACCTTACTATAAAAAGATTAAAACAGTGCTCCAACTTTAAAACTCCATCTTATAAAAAAAAAACTTCATAAAATAAGCCTTCAATTAAATGGATGATGCCACGTTTAAATTTGTCATTTAATTAAGATACCATTCCAGAACCTAACCCAACTTCCTGTTTCCTGCTGCTGCTGCTGATGTGTCGGTCAAGTAGCCAGTCTAACTGAGTCCACTGCAGTGTCTGCTTCCCCACACGTTTGGCTGTTACGGCAGCATCCACCCCAGCAAATGCTCCATTTCAACTTGGCCGTCTTTGCCTGCCAGTCTCGGTGTGGATTCAGGCTTTCCGAAAGTTATCCAACTACCAGTGGCGCTGTAGCAGCTAGTAATCCTGTCCTGTGCAATTGGCCTCGGTGTCAGTGATTAGCAGGATCGTCTCTGTGTGACGGGGCCCCTCTGCCGACTCCCTGAGGGGGGCCGCGGAGCTCCTGAATGAGGACCTGCCAGTCATTGTCTGCGTTAATCACATTCGACGGGATTCTTCTTCTCCTTCCTGCCTTAGTTTCGTCCTTGTCATATTTTTTGCCTGCCTCCTTTTTTTTGCTGTCACCTTCACTTTTTTTGTGGGATTTAGCCGGAAAGTTGAGCGAGACTGAGGTTTTATGGCAGGCTTAGGGCACGGGAACACACGCTTACCACAAGAAATAACATCTCCGAACGAACAACCGCAGCAGGAGAAAAAGGGATTTGCCTCCATCATTACCCCTAGTCATTTCCCCCTCTCCCACCCCAACGAAGCCTGCCCTGATGGGTGATGCAGCACCTTCTGCCACCTTGACTGGTAAAAACACCTGAGGAACCCAAGACTGAAGCCAAAAATGATGAGATGGGCCTGCATTTTTGATCTCTCTCTCTCCCATCCTTTCAATCTCTCTCTATCCCCCCCCCCCCCCCCCCCGCCTCTCTCTCTCTTTGAGGAGTTTTCAGAGATGAAACTCTGTTGGATCGTAGCCTTTGGGGAATTTTCGCCCTTTGAGTTGCGGCGAGATGTAAGTGCCGTCGGCAGCAGCGGTGTCGGACAGGAGCAGCGAGCCGCGGCAATAATCAGAGAGAATGGCAGAGTCTCTCCCGTCACAGACCCCACACACCCACAGCGTGCCACTCAAGCTAAACACCAGAGACAGAAGAGCCAAGCGGGGCCCCGAGAAAAAGCCCCCGCTCCAATAACAGAGAGAGGGACTTTATCATATCAGCATGCACACACACACGCACGCACGCACGCACGCACGCACGCACGCACACACACACACACACACACACACACACACTCACACACACACACACACACACACACACTCACACACACACAAACACACACTCACACACACACACACACACACACACACACACACACACAAACAGACATACCCCTCCTCTGCCCAGAAGCACACACAGGAAGAGTGAGTGATGACAGGGACACACACATACAGGTTGCCACACAATTCCATTTGCAGTATGTTTTGTATTTTGCTGAGATGTGATTCATTCAAAATGAGCATGATGGAAATAGTCATGGAATCATTGGCTAACTGTCAAGTCCTCCATGGCTCTTAATTCAAAGATGCATTTTCGATGTATTTAAGACACAAGAATAGCTTTTAATTCACTTATGCACATGCATTCACACACACACACACACACACACACACACACACACACACACACACACACACACACACACACACACACACACACACACACACACACAACCATTCACATACACAATTGTGTAGGTACTCATCCATTCACCCATACACACATGCAAACACATGGCATTGGCTGCTGCCTTCTCTCCAGACACGACCTGCTAGACTGCTCCATGTAATCTCTGGAGACCCTTAATTCTAGCGCACACAACCTTTGAGGAGGAGATCGTTCCCCATCATCACCATGTCCTTAGAGGGCAGTAAACCCTCGGCGCTGCAGCTGTTCACCCAGCTACTGGTCTCGCACGACTGGGCCGAGGGCGACTCATGTGGGACGTGATGTGACACGGCGCGTGCCAGAGGTGTGAACGTGCGATCGTGCCACGCAAGCAGGGTGGATGCTCGCCTGACCCTCTACATACACATACACGTACACACTCATAGACAGACAGACCCACACACAGAAACACACACACACACACAAACAGACACACACACACACACACACACACACACATACACACACACACACACACACACACACAAACAGACACACAAAGATGCACTTACACACAAACACACAGACACATACAGATGCACACAGACACACATACACACACACACACACACACACACACACACACACACACAGTCGCTGCCAGCCTTCCACTGCCATATTCCCATGGGGAGGAAAGACCATTTGCCCAGGATTCCCTCTCACTAGACTGGGTGTTCATCTCTGGGCCAGGCCATTTGTCCTGCTGATTTGGATCAACGGGCGCCTCGTTCGTGTGAAGACACGTCTGTGGAGAATCATCGGGCGTCTGCTTGTGACCGCTGAGGCGGACGAGACTTCCCTCTGTGTTTGATGTGTGTGTGTGTGTGTTTGATGTGTGTGTGTGTGTGTGAGTGTGTTTATGTGTTTGTGTGTACGTTTTTACATGTTCTGTTTGCCTGGGTTATTTATGTATGCAACCGTGAGTTGTACTTGGCCCGCACGGCATATGGGAAAGTATGGTCTTCGTTCGCCTCAACTCACATGGCGCATTAAAGCCGATTGAAGTCGCGCGCGCGCACACACACACACACACACACACACACACACACACACACACACACACACACACACACACACACACACACACACACACACACACACACACACACACACACACACACACACACACACACACACACACACACCCTTGCGTCCCTCGCCTGGCATGAGATACGGCTGTTTCCTGAGGATGGAAAGATGTTCCTCTCCTTCTTCAGCTGGATAATTAACCTGCCCAAACAGTGTCCGAAATCCTGTCTTGACCAGATGCCCAGCCTCCTCCTCTCCGTGTCCTGAGATGGACAAACAGACAGCTGAATGGAGGCGGGTGTGTGTGTGTGTGTGTGTGTGTGTGTGTGTGTGTGTGTCCAACCGTCCTGGTCCGCTGGGACTCGCCTATTTACGCCAAGCTCAGCGCGCATTTGGAACGTGGAGCATTTTGAATGCTTGTTGCCATGGCTATTTTTAGTGGGCTAACATGAACCATAAGAAGTGAAGCAATGCATTATTCAGACCCCGTAAACTGGAGAGCATACTTCACTAAGGAACGCCATCATGTTATAAGTGAGAAGTGGAGTGTGTGGTTTTTTTTGGACGAGTCTTGGATTTGTTTGCTGAGGAGGAGAAAGCAGTTTCGTGCGTACTTGCCATTCCCTGGTAGCTTGTGTAGCCCAAGGGAGAAACGTCTAAGATGTCTTAGCCCTGTTTAATCAGCGACAGAATTAGAATATTAATATGCACGGAAACAGCATTGGTGGCCTGCACTAGGTGAAGTGATCCACAAATCAAATTCATGCACACAAGCACACACATACACACACGAACGGTCACGCACACACAGGCGCCAGCCCGCACACACGCACACATACACACACTGGTGCACAAAGGCACGCATGCACACACACACACAGACACACACACACACACACACACACACACACACTCACACACACACACACACACACACGCACTGACACACCCACATGGCTGAGGGAAGATCAAAGCTCTGGAACAAAATGCCTGATGCAAAAGCTGTAATCTCAGCAGCAGAAAGAAAAGGGCGAAACTAAATCACATTGTTGAAAGTCAAAGGGTTTTCATATCATTTTAGCTTTGGGAAATCACCTCGGTCTGAAAAAAAAAGAAAATGCAGTGAGCAGCAAATTTACTGTAAACTGAGAGATGGGGGTGGATTGGGTTGGGGGGGGCATGTTTGCCACGTACCTTGGCACCGTCTCCACCGTGGGGTCGCCCCTTCCATAAGTGGCCCACAGTGGCCCCTTCCATAAGTGAAGAAGCCATTCTTTCCCCCCGAAACCTGGAATATTTATGAGCCTGTATTGTGCTTCCCTCCACTCTGTTCCAATCCGCCGGCGCTTTGGCAGTTTTCTTTTTAAAGTGTCTGTTTAAATGCTCCCGGCGTGGAGAGGAGGCCGCTCTTCCGGAGGTCTCCGCGAGCCGGCAAAGCAAATCGTGTTTTTAAAGAGGGACACATCCCGGGGGTGGCTCACTTTGTGACGCGCGTTGTCTACTCGTAAGGGCACTTCAAGTGATACCATCACGCTAATTAGGGGCTGCGGTTGAAACTTTCAGCATTTTTTTCTTTTTCCTTTTTTTTTTGAAAGTTAGTATCTCAAAACGCGCCCGTGTTTGAAGTTCATATCTCCAGTATTAATCTTTTACAATGATTATTTTTTAAAGTTGTACTGTAGTGGTATTTCAGAGTTTTGCTCCAGGCATTGTATGTCTCATGGTCTCTCGTATAATAAGCCTAATCACCCTCATCAAATTATAGCAGCGCTTAACTTGCTCTGAGGCACACTGCAGCCATGTTTTTCTCCCCTTTCAAAAAAAGAAGTTGACATACATGCTATGTTTTTTGTCAGTGCCGTTCCGCATGGTAGCTAAACACGGCACACTGATATGGCAGCATGGCGGCGATAGCAGTGTGTTGAGTAAGACCAGGAAGTAACAATCTACTGAAGGTTTTTTTTTCTTGGTGCAAGTGAGAACATATTGATTCAAGTCTTTCCTTTCCTTAGCTGAACAAATAGAATCAGTGTCTGGCATAGCAAAGGAATGCTTTATAAATGAATAATAGACTCAAGTACATCCTTTTTTGCCGGAATGTGCCTTTAATGTTTAAACACATACAAGCAGGTACCTAAATGTTATGCTCCAGTTCTGTTGACCACCACGAACAGGAATAGAAAAACAGTGCCCCCTTAGGAAACAGTTCACTCAGTATTTCTCTTCCCTGCTCTTCTGTCCCCACAGGGCCGTGGCTGAGGAGGTCCTGCCTCCGACCATCCAGAAGCTGATGAAGGGATACAACAAATACCTCCGGCCCTTCTTTGGCAGTACGACTTCACATTTCACACATCACTCGCATCATGCTCCTCCAAAACGGCACCCACCCACACACATACACACACACACACACACACACACACACACACACACACACACACACACACACACACACACACACACACACATACATACACACACACACACACACACTCACAGCTGCTGCTAAGGCCTTTTCAGTGTAATTATTCAGATCAGATGCACTGTATAGTGACCCTAGCTGGCCCACACACATGCAAGCCCTCGTTTTGCCTTGCATTCCTCAATCACTGCTAGTATATAGTGCCAGTAGCAAGTAGTACTTTAAAACCAGGAATGAGTAGCCTAGGCCAGATTCAAGAAGCTAAATATACATGGTATATTTGTCCTCCCACGTGCTGCTAATTAACACCATTGTTTGGCCAGGAGGCCATGCTAATGAGTTGACTCAACACATAGGCGGGTCATGCATGTGTGTTATGTGCACATAAAAACTGATTATGGGAACTACTTTTAGTTAAAGTTATAGGAACTACTTTCTGTTCTGTGTATGATACCATTGATGTAGTACTGAGCGGCGCATTGATACACTGAACTAGAGCAGTAGTGCTTCGAAACAGAAACGAAAGCAATGTTACGTAACTAAAGAAAATTCCGTAAAGGCATCGTTAACTTTACTCCGGTGTTTATGTAATGTATGTTGTGAAAGTGCAAAAACACAACAATGTGTTCGAATCCCTGTTCTCTGGACTTGTTCCTCCCAACACCTCTGGTGGAGACTACAAACGGTCTTTTGCCGTCTGAAATCGTGTCACCGTGTTCTCAATCAATTTAAGTGTGGAACTGCCTTTTCAAATCTGATTCGCCATATAAATCAAATCAACAATGAAAGTTCCCTAAGTAGACCTCGCAGCTGTTGAACTTGAGCTGTAGGCCTCACAAAGGCTGTTGTCAGCTTTGCGCTAAAGTATCTCAACGACATGCTAATGCGTTCTTCCATTTGAAAACATGATGGATGGATGGATGGATAAATGGACAGATAGTTTGGCAGACAGATGACAATGGAGTCAGAGGCTATTGTCAGTTGGCTGCACACAATTCCTCTGTTATTCTCCTCAAAAATAAACTGACCAGAAATAGAAATGTAATCCCCTGTCCCCTGAACTCCCTGCTGACCGTGGTTCTCTGCCCCTCACAGATGGCCCAGTCACTGTAGGGATGAGTTTGGACATCGCCAGCATTGACACCATATCAGAGATCAACATGGTGAGCTGACGTCCATGTAGTCCCTCTGGGCTTGCTGTTAGAGATTTAGATGCATTCTCATTGTGTGTGTATATATTTGTGTATATGTGTGTGTGTGTGTGTGTGTGTGTCCTTATGTGTGCGTAAGTGTGTGTGTGTGTGTGTGTGTATGTGTTTATGCAGGCTATAAATCTGTGTGGATGTGTGTGTGTGAGAGTGTAGATGTGGATGTGTGTCTATGCATGTGTCTGTGTAAGGGTGTGTGTTGGTGTGCATGTATCTGAAAGTGAGTGTGTGTGTGTGTGTGGGCTAAGTGTATGCGAGGGTGCGTGCGTGAGAGTATTAATATCATGCTTCATTTAGCCCGTGGAGTGCTGTCACAATCACTGCCTGTCAAAATGCCGGCTTGCGTTGTTCTCAGCGGCTCCATTATCACTGTTAATATGAGCCTGTAAATGTTCATGTACCATTTTCGCTCTGACCCTTGTGTGTGTGTGTGTGTGTGTGTGTGTTTCTGTATGTTTAATGTTTGTGGCTCTGTCCATTAAATACATGCATGTCTATATCCAATAATATATTTACACATTAATACCTCTTTGATTATGTACGTATTTGCTGTCATGTGTACACACTTAAATGGAGATGTTTGTTTGGGTCTGGGTATTTGTATGTAGATGTGGTTTGTATGTGCATATTTGTGCACATGCATGCAGGCCTGCCAGAGTCCATTCATGTACTTACACAGAATACTAAATGGATTCTCTACCATATAAGTGCATGGCATTCATATCACTGCAACTTTAATGGCCATTTTCATATGTATGCATGTTTGTAGTTTATGCCTTTGTATTTGCGTTAGGCATGTTTTGTGTGCGTGTGTGTGTGTGTGTGTGTGTGTGTGTGAGTCTGTGTGCATTCATTTTGCGTGGCTGTTTTCTGTATGGACGTGTGGGTCCTGATTTCACATGCGTGTGCTTTTTCATCATCTGTGTGCGTGTGTGCGTGCATCCATGCAGGACTACACAGCCACCATCTTCCTGCGCCAGCGCTGGACAGACGAGCGCCTCGTCTTCGAGGGCAACAAGAGCCTCAGCCTGGATGGCCGGCTGGTGGAGCTGCTCTGGGTCCCTGACACCTTCATCGTGGACTCCAAGAAGTCCTTCCTGCACGACATCACTGTGGAGAACCGCCTCATCCGCATCTTCCCAAACGGAACCGTGCTCTACGCCCTCAGGTAGCTCCCGCCGGTCGCCCTCTAAAAGCTCGAATAAAAATGCCTCTAAGAATAACATAGCACTGCTTGAAGAGCGTTCAGAGAAGTTTTCAAGGAAAAAACACAGATGCCCCACATGCTGAATGGATTGTTTCTCCACAGATGTGTGCGTAAGGACACAAGGGGAAAGCCTGGATAAAGGAGATGTAAACACAATCCTCAGCTTGCTCCTGGAGCGTAGCAGTGCCAGTGCAGAGCACAGTAAACACCACAGAGTGAGCCCTCAACAGATAAATGCTTATCTTGCAATTAAGGAATCTCCCCATTGGAACTATCTGGGAGTGAGGGGGAACTACTGGAACCTTGAATAGTTAACAGACCCCCACGGGGCCATCTTGTGGTTTTTTAAGGAATCGCAAAAACTGCATTGCTCTCTGGATCTCCCTAGATCCCTTGACATAGTGCTGAATATAGTAATGTCATCTTGCGCTTCATCATGTGAGGTTCTATGAAAAATAAAAACTCAGTTCCTAGAGCAAAAGGATGTTGAGATGTCCTTAGAGAGAAAGGGACTGTCAGTCACTCGCAGAACAGTCACTTAGATGAATAGTGAAAGGTATGGTATATATGACAGGCAAGGACATATGGAGAAAGGGGAGAGTCGTGTTCAGGGAGAGAGGGATTTCAGACGAATATTTAAGAACTTAAACAAAGTTTGGGGAATGGAAGAAGGGGACTGCAAGGAGAGATCAGATGTGAGGAGATGTGGAGGACAGAGAGAGAGATAGAGAAAGTGTGAGAGAGAGAGAGAGAAAGAGAGAAATGGTGGGAGAAATTGTGAAAGAATTCAGTCAGGAGGGTGAAATAGAGACAGACAGGTAGTGAGAACAACAGCAAGGTGAGAGAATTAAGAAAGGTGTGAGAGACAGCGGAGAGAGAGACAGGGAGCAAGAGACAGGTACAGTAAGGGGATGAAACCACACAAAGGTGCAAGGAGGAAGAAAGAAAGACAGAAAGGTAGGGACAGCAGCAGAAAGGCGAGATAAACGTGAGGGGTCATGAAGAAAGAGAAATAGAGGGATGGAGAAAAATTAAAAGAAGAAAGATGTGCATGCAGGTCATGTTGTAAGAGTCACAGAAAGGTGAGAGTATTTGGAGAGATGGAGGACGCGGAGCGAGAGAGAGAATGAGAGAGCGAAGGAGGGAAACTGAGAGAAAGAGATGTGCATGCAGGGCATCTGACACCAGGGATCAGGGATGAGGCAGGAGAAGCATAGCTGACAGGGATGGACTGTGAAATGGAGACAGTGAAGGGCTGTTTTTTTCACAATGACTCAATCCATCCTTTTTTTCTTTCTCTTTCTGAATGTCATCTCCCCCACCCTCCACTTCCCTCGCCTCTCCCTATCCCTGTCCCTCTCTGTAGGATCACCACAACAGTAGCCTGCAACATGGATCTGACTAAGTACCCCATGGACAGGCAGACCTGCACCCTCCAGCTGGAGAGCTGTAAGACAAACATCATCTCCCTATTTCTATTTCTGAGAGTACATGTGAGGCCACTATTGAATAGTATCTGTCCCGAGATGTGATGAGCGCTCGCAAAATATGCGGCATCCTGCTATCGGTATTTACATTATTTATTGTTATGTTGAATCATTGTCTGTGCTTCAAGTATCTCCCATGGGTGTTTATTCAAAGATGGTCAGACTTTCTTCTGTGTTCTACTGGAGTTGCATGCAACTTGCATCATAAATTGTTGGTGAGCGATTCCACAACTTTGGTGTGATGTAGGCTATCTGTGCTCAGCACGGGATTTTTGTACTGAATTCACCAAATATTTGTTGACAGGTAAGGAAGGTTCTCTAGTAGTTTTGCAATTTAAGTGTACCCCTCGAGCATCGGGGTCTGTGTTGTTGTTTTTCAAAAACACTAGACAGTCGAGGCAACAGGTGGAGCTCAGGTTCCTTCGGCAAGCTTTTCTAGTGGGATGGACTGTTATTGTGTGAGACGGATGGACTTCTTCAAAGTGGCGAAGACATAACAGCGATCTCCAGTGTGGCGCAGGCTCCCCTCAGGCAGGAATGGAGTAACTGACAGGCTTGGACGGGCCCGCAGGTTGTTGTCTATCAGATAGAGAGGTAGAGAAAGAGAGAAGGCGAGAGAGGGAGAAAGGGAGAAAGGAGAGAAGACACACACTGGATATGTATGAGGAAGATGCAAAGCCGAGGCCAAGAGCTAGGAAGGCAGAAGGAGGGAGATATGGAAGACAACTAAGAGAGAGAGAGACAGGATAGGTACTATGAAGACAGAGAGAGGGGTGGGGGACTGTGGAGAAATAAAACAAATACCAATGACACTGGAAAAGAAGGTGGATAGGTGACTGCTCTGGCACCACTCTCTGAGGGCTGTTGGATGAAGGTGAATACTGTGGTCTGGCCTGAGTTTTGGCCCTCGGGCTGCTACCCAGGGGGTTGGAGCGTCACCCTGGGGTATATTTCCCAAAAGGTGGATACATAGTTGGAACCATGCTGTTGCGGTGCAAGTGTTTCCAAAAACCGTAGTTCAAACTATCGAGGTAACTGGTAATTGGTAATTACTGGCATATTGGTAGATTACGTAACGTAGGCCAAACCATCGCTATGCGACACAGGTATTTTCCAAAAAAATAGCCTTTAGCAAATTAGCCTTAAGCAAAAACAATGCATGATTAAAAGGTCCACTTAAGATTCTTGTGTTGCAGGGGAGGTAAATGGTGTATGCTTTACACAGAACTAGTAGCAGAGGATTAGGATGACAATAAGACTAAAGAATTATTTCAGGCTGGATGTGAACCTGTTACCTCCAAGGTGCAGGCTTCGTGTTGGAGAGTGAAGGAGTGTTAGCCTACACAACAAATGTGTGTTCATTTGGAAATACCACGGCAGACGACTGTTTATGTAATATGTAAAGGCTTATAAAACTGAATTGAATACAAACAGCGATTTCACGAGGTAAGCCTATTTAATGACCTAGCAATTTGGGAAAAATTATTTAGGGATGAAATTGAGGTCCGAGTGATTTGGCCCTCATTCACACGCAGGTGTGCCAGTCCCCGGCACATCCACACTACATCATTAACCACATAAGTTCGAACTTCTAGCTAACATGGTTCAAACTTACATAGTACCGTGTTGGTCCGAGTACTTCAGACGTTAGTTAGTTTTACGATGCATCAAACCATGTTAGTTCAGTGCTAACTTCCGTCATTTTTTTGGAAAACAACATCCCTGGGTGTCTGTCATGCTTCCTGCATGGAGGGCTCCAGGAGGGTCCCTCATGGTATAAGCCTCTGCTGCCAAAACTACAGAAATCCTTTAGAATTACATTGAATTTGACAGCAAAAAGCACCTGAATGTACACAAATGAATGTAATACCTCAAGTTGCTGCTTCTTGACTAGTTTAAATGATCAGGATTGCACAGTCTGATTGACCTACTGCTAACAGTTTCCAGTGTCTCAAGAATGTGCACTAATTGTGCATTATGGCCCACATCCTGTGCAAGTACAGCATGTTCACTTTTCTAGATTGTTACATACCTTTAGGAAGACCATTACATAAGAACATGGACTGACTTGCATAAGGACATGTTTATGTTCATATTTGGTCATAAACGTTGGTAAACTTTCACCAGCACCTAAGCACACCAGTGGACTGGTGTTCAGAGAATGGCCCTGTAGTGTATGTGGTATGAACATCTTACCCAATATAGTATGGTCTGGAACATATAAAATTAGCATGAGGGATATCCTGAAACTAAATATGTGAAACATCACTGAAATATTTATTCAGTAATGACAAAAATAAAGTCTGTACAACTTATATATGTGCAATGAAATATGTATCATGATGCTTGATTCCCCCCCCCCCTCTTTATTCACTGTATGTTCTCAACCATGTGACTACATTTAAAGCTTTTCCTGGCATGTAATGAATGTTTAAATGCTTTTTATGCTGACTACCTGGAACATATGACAGCAAGAAACGCTTCAGAAAGCACACTTCTATATGAAACATTCAGCATATGTAAAATCCTGTATGGAAGATAGGTGGTGTGGAGGTTAATACACACTTGTGAGATGCATCACATTGAGTAATGACCTGACTCAACAGTTCTCAAAGTTCTCATAAGATAACTTATTGCTCAGTTGATCTCTTCCTGTAGATCTGGGATGGTGCCCATTAAAATGGCAATTAAAAAAAATCATAGAAATTTCACAGTTCACAGTTTTCATACTGACATATTTGATAATATACTTGCTGTAAAAAAATATAATCACCCTCACTATTCTCTTTCGGAAGTCAATTAAGGATTGTAATTAAAACACAGTTGCCAAAACAAATACATCCTTAAATAAAGGAACAGCAGAAGTAGGCTACTTGCTTGGGACTTTTTAGGTTAGGGCTAGGCCTGACGTCCTGACGTGTTTAATTTGTGTCCTAATTTAACTTCCATTTTATCATTGCCACACAATTACACCCCTGTTTCAACGAAGTGGTTGCGTAACGCTGTTGTATCAGCGGAACGCAAGGAGCTATCAGCTATGTAATTAAACAGCAATCTGGCAGCCTAATTAAACACCAAATGACTATAAATGTATCACATCATATGCTATTGCATACTAGCACTGTTACTTGTTCGAATAAAGGTGTGGTTTGGGAGGCTGTTTTTCGGTGTTATTTATTCAAGCTGTATCTGGGGTTTGCTCTATAGCGGTAGATTGAACCGAGGGGAGAGGATCAGGGCACTGTATTCGGTGGAGGGAGAGACTGTAGAGATAAGAGGTAATGGTTTGTAGGGAAAGCATGCACGGTTCCTTTCACCCTTCACAGATCAATTATGCATGCCTTTTTTTCTCCAGCGCAAAAATATGCTCTCTCCTAAGGGGATTCGCGCGCGATACATTGCGGAGAGTCTCAGATAGGCTATAAGGAAAAGCTGTCGCATCTATGGGAAAGGTTCCCCCAATTAAACAAAAATCGCCTTTTAAGTACCTGAACTGTTATATTTAGGTCAACAGCGCCGCCTAGGGGTAGAAGAACGATAATACTGTGCTGTGAATGTTGAGCAACATTGTTCTTGTGACGTTTATGTAGCCTTCTATATCTTTATTTTACATAAAAGTACAAAGAGTTGTATTTCACATATAGATTTATATTTACGTTCATAAAATAAATAATATTCCAAATATTTCAATTTAAATGGTGAAGGATGTTCAGCTCTGTTCAACCATGTTGTGTGCGTGTTTGTTCCTGCAGGGGGGTACAATGTGAAGGATGTTGTGTTTTACTGGACTCGTGGGAACTACTCTGTGAGTGGACTGGACACGCTGCAGCTGGCCCAGTATACCCTGGAGGACTACTACACGTCAGAGTCTGAGGCGGTGTATGAGACAGGTGAGTCATCCACATACAGACACGTGTGCAAAACAACACACACACTCCTTCTTCCACACGTATACACGTGTACATATATAAACATACTTGTACGTGCATGGCAGCACACACACACACACACACACACACACACACATTTTTAGATAGAGAAGTTGAAAAGCATGAATGTAAGAGTGTGTTAGAAAAGAAATCCAGTACCATACACTGTGCTTATTTTCAAATTCTGCATTCTGAACACCATACACTCAACTTGGGGAGTTTTCATCTTAGTGAATCAGTCTGTCGACAGCCAGTGCTTTGACTCCCACAGAGATGACGAACCTAGAGCCTTACCACACACCTCTTCACCTTTCTCTCTGTCTCTCTCTTCTTCTCTCCTCAGGTAACTACCCAAAGCTGATCTTCCACTTCCGTCTGAAGCGCAGCATCCTCTACTTCATCCTGGAGACGTACGTGCCCTCCAGCGCTCTGGTGGTCCTCTCCTGGGTGTCCTTCTGGATCAGCCAATCCTCCGTGCCGGCACGCATCTGCATCGGTAAGGCATTGCCTCTGATCTGGCTGTCACCTGGGTGATTTTCCCCTGCCTTGGCGGTTAACCCTGCTTTGCATTCACCATATGTGCTCCCGGCCTATTTCTTTAATGCTAAAATCCTGCACACTAGAGTGTCCCAGAATGTCATAAATTGTACATTCTGTACACATAATAGTTGTAGAGCAACAATTCACTATGTAGAGTTAATGCAAAGTTCAAGATTAAAAAAAAGAAAAGGAGTTTTGAAATGAAGTGAATGTTTGAGAAGGGAAGTTCCTTATCGCAGTTCACTGCGATATAACAGTATGGTACATGACGTCAGTCATGGGGTACAAATCGAAGCATTTATCTATTCACGCCTGAAAGGCCGCGAGATCTGTCAGTGCGCGCTCCTGGCCCCGCCTGCCAGGAGTACTATAATATCATTACGCGCCCTCAGATCTGCCTCTTTTGAAACTTCGCAAGACGGAGTGAACATCTCCGAGCATATCTCAAACGCTCTACCACAGTCAAAAGAGTTTTGTGTGCTTTCGCTCTCTACGGGTAGGTGAGTTATCTGGGTTCCTTAACCCTCACTAGCTCAGGGCGCTACAAAATTCATTGGCTCTAATTCATTTTGAAAGTAGTGGCTGCTATCCTGGCTGCCTGGCTGGCTAAGTTTCTGACTAGCCTGCTAGCTTGCTAACAACGTGTTCGTTGCAGATAGTGTGCTTGTGTTTTAACATTCTTCTCTACTTTCAGATTGAAAAAAAGATGGCCAGACACTACCCCGACTGCGGTCACGTCCGTCCCAAGGGCGACCGCCACCGTCGGTGCGTGACCTGCCTAGGCAGGGACCACGCAGAGGGCGCGCTTTCGGGCAAAGCCCCTGTCTGTTCCATCTGTGCTAGCCTCCCGCTAGCTAAGGCTACCAGGCGCCTTGCGTTCTGGAAGCGCAAGGACGCCGAGGAGACTGCACTGGTTCCATCTGGGGCTGACGCCCCCGTAGGAATGAGTGCGTCTTCAGCCTTGGACTTGGTGAGCGTGAGCAGTCGCCTTGCAGCGGCAGCTCCGCCCCCGGGTCTCTCCCTGTCTCCGCCGCCTGTCAGCCCTGGGGCTGCGGGCAGCGAGGCTGAGGAGCTTCAACCAAGCGGTGTCCAGCCTGAACTCGTGCTGGACATCAGCCTGGATGATGATAGTCTGCTAGACTTCTCCGATGAGCACAGCTCAATCGCTGAAGCAA
Source organism: Clupea harengus (assembly GCF_900700415.2). Lineage (NCBI taxonomy): Eukaryota > Metazoa > Chordata > Actinopteri > Clupeiformes > Clupeidae > Clupea > Clupea harengus. Next base: position 9,051,113 of record NC_045174.1, on the reverse strand, counting down.
TGCAGACGAGCCATGACGTTAGGATGCGGGTGGAGACACCTCCTACCTCGTCTCGGCTCCTGGGCCAGCAACTCCACGAGGTTGCGCTGAGAGCAGCCAGCTGCCTCGGGCTCCCTCTCCCTCCCCCTCCCAGTGTGCGGTCCTCGCTGCTGGGCGGGGAGTTCTATGCTGGCTCCGCCGCGTCAGTTCCCAGCTGCATCCCCTTTTTCGAGGAGGTGCACGAGGAACTGCAGGCGACATGGGCGATACCCTACTCGGGCCGAGCCCCGGTGCCGGGGTTCGCGCCCTACATGCAGCTCCACATGGCTAAGGAGAGGGGCTACCTCTCTTTTCCTCAGGTGGAGGATGCAGTAGCGGGCTACCTCGTCCGCATCCCCCACGATGCGTCTCGGCCAGAAGCCTCTCCTGCCCACGCGGGTGGGCAGACACCAGGCTCAGCTGGCAGAGAAGTCCTACTTGGCTGCAGGGCAGGCTGCCTGCACGACCAATACGGCTGCATTGCTACAGCGCTACCAGGCAAAGCTCCTGACTGAGCTTGCCTTGTCGCTGGGGGAAGATCACCCGTCTGTGGCAGAACTCCGTCGCGCGACGGATCTGTCGCTCAGACTAACTCGGTGCACGGCACAGGCACTGGGGAGGGTGATGGGTGCCGCGGTGGCTACCCAGAGGTCTCTGTGGCTATCACTGGCTAAGCTGTCAGACAGAGAAAAAGCACCACTCCTCGACGCCCCGGTCTCTGTCCAGGGCGCCTTCGGGGAGGCAGTGGTCACAATGGCTGCCAAGTTCGAAGAACAGCAGAAGAGCAGAGAGGTATTCCAGGCTTGGATGCCTCGCTTTAGTGGCACGGGTGAGACGTCCTCCTCAGGACACACCACACCCGCACCGGGCCAGAAGAGAAGCGGGTTCCGCTCGCCAGCGCCTCCAGCAAAGGTATCCACCGGGCGAGGCTGGCAGAGACACCCCTTCCGCCCTCCAGCGCAGCCTGCAGCACAGCGGCCAGCTGCGCGCCCTGCCCAGGGCGCAGCCCAGGCTCCGCGGCAGCACTCCGCTCGCCGCGGGCGAGGCAGAGGGAGACCTCAGGCTTCCTGATCGTGACAGTCAGCCACTCGTCACACAGGGGGGAGCGGTGGAGTCCACACCGCCTCCACAGAAATCAGCCCGTCGCTCACATGTGGAAATCATGTCCAGCACGGTAAGCAGGTTTTCACAAGCACCACAATCATATGTCCTAACTCCTGTCCCAGATGGCGCAGTGCCCAGACATGCTTGTGTAACTCCCCCCGCGATGCACACAGTGCAATCGCACCCCCACATTTTTTTTCAAAAACATGAGGGGGCAGCCCCAGATCTCATCTCCCTCCCTAGGCGGAGTGGGTGTAGATCTAGGCTTAGACTCATTGACCATGAGCGGGTTAGTCCCCGACAAATTCAACTCAGAGCACAACCTCCCTGGTTGTGCGGAGAGTTGGCGCGCATGCACAGTGTCACCATGGGTGCTAAAAGACGATCACAAGGGGTTACGTGCTGCAATTCGCCCGTTCCCCTCCGCCATTCAGCAGAGTGATACAGTCTGTGGGGCAGCGAGAACAATCTCACTTCCTACGGAAAGAGATAATCTCCCTGCTCAGACAGAAGGCTATAAGCAGAGTCCCTCCCAAGGAGGGAAATGCAGGCTTCTACAGCCGTTACTTCCTCGTACCCAAAAGAGACGGGAATTATCGGCCAATATTAGATCTACGTGTGTTAAAAAAGGCTGCAGCAGTGCAGGATGGCCATCTAGTGGTGGCGCACCTGTATCGACTGGGCTTTGTTATAAACAGAGAAAAAGGCGTTCTCTGCCCCAGGCAAGTTACGCATTTTCTGGGTATGATCTTAGACTCCACCTCCATGGAGGTCAGGCTGTCTCAAGAACGGATAAATGCCATCAAAACATGCGTGCGCCAGTTCCGACGGGGACAGTCAGTCTCGTCGCTGCGCTGCCAACGCCTGTTAGGGATGATGGCGTCGGCCGCTATAGCGCTCCCGTTGGGGATGTTGCGTATGCGGCCATTCCAAATATGGTACCTGTCTATGAAGCTCAACGCAGTCACAGACAGGCATCGCAGAGTAGTGGTGTCCTCCAGATGCAGGACAGCCCTGGCGATCTGGAGAACCCCCTGGTTTCTCGCCGCGTCGGGCACTATGGCCATAGTGTCGCGTCGCGTGGTGGTGACCACAGGCGCTTCCACCAAAGGCTGGGGAGCTGTCTGCGAAGGGAGAGGCGTGAACGGTCTCTGGTCTGTGACAGAGGCCGCTCCTCACATAAATGTGTTAGAGCTGCGAACAGTAGTCCTAGCTCTACAACACTTTCTGCCCAGGCTGAGTGGTCAGCATGTACTGGTGAGGACGGACAACACTGCGACCTTGGCGTATATAAATCGCCAGGGCGGAGTGCGCTCCCTGTCATTACACCATTGGGCGACTCGCCTGCTCCTGTGGGCAGCAGATCTGGCGTGGGCGGCAGATCTGGTCAATATGTCAGTGCAGCAGCCTTGGGAGCTGCCTCTACGGAGAGACCTCCTAACGCAGGCGCACAGGACAGTGTGGCACCCCCATCCGGAGTGGTGGCGTCTCAGAGCCTGGCACCTGAAAGGTGCAGGCTCATAGCGTCAGGCTTGTCGGACGCGGTGGTGGCTACAATACAGAGTGCCCGAGCTGTATCAACACGGGCTCTGTATACGCTGAAGTGGCGCAGTTTTGAGCGGTGGTGTGCTGCGCGTCAGCACGACCCCATTAACTGCGCGCTGGGCGTTATTCTAGAATTCCTACAGCAGTTGTTTGATGAGGGGAAGGCGGCTTCTACTCTCAAAGTGTACATGGCTGCCATTTCAGCCTGCCACGCAGGCATTAATGGCAGTTCTCCTGGCAGTCACCCGCTAGCGTCACGCTTTATGGCGGGGGTGAGACGGCTCAGGGTGCCAGAGAGACACCTCATACCCTCTTGGGATCTGCTGGTGGTGTTACGTGCTCTCACAGGGCCTCCGTTCGAGCCCCTGGAGACAGTGGACATAAAGTTTGTCTCTTTAAAGACCGCGCTGCTGCTGGCGTTAACGTCAGCAAAACGCGTTGGTGACATGCAAGCCCTGTCAGTCAGTCCATCGTGCCTTCAGTTCTCGATCGCTGGTTACAGAGTGGTTATGCGACCTAATGCTGCTTACACACCTAAAGTGGTGGTAACCCATTCCGCAATCAGGTGATTGAATTGGCAGTTTTCTCACCTCCTCCTTTTGCGTCAGCAGAGGAGGAACGTTTGAATAAGCTCTGTCCAGTGCGCGCTCTCCGCTGTTACGCAGAGCGCACTAGAGCTTTCAGACAGTCAGATCAGCTATTCGTGTGCTTCGGTGCACGCGCAAAAGGCAGACCTCTATCAAAACCGAGCCTCTCCTGTTGGATAGTAGAGGCTATCGTGTTGTCTTATAAGAGCTTGTCTTTAGATCCCCCGGAGAAGTTGCATGGGCACTCTACGCGGGGGGTCTCGTCTTCCTGGGCCTTACTAAAGGGCGTCTCAGTGGAAGATATTTGCAAAGCTGCAAGCTGGAGTTCTCGCCACACTTTCATTAGATTCTATATGTTAGATGTGGCTGAACCTAGTTTTCTTCATAGCGTTCTGCGGGCAAGCGATCTCTGAATCCCTTGGCCTAAGAACGATATATATGATAAGTGTGTTCATTAGTGTCTACATGTTATGTTGCACATGAAACATCCCAGGGTTTTCTTACGGGCGCAGGATCACTGATCCCTGTCGCCTATGATAAAGGTGGCCCTGTTAAATTCATGGTGTTCTGCAGGCAAGCGATCTCTGAATCCCCTGACCTGAGAACGATGTATATGATAAGTGTGTTCATCGGTGTCTACATGTTTGTTGCACATGAAACACTCCAGGGTGGTTTCCTACAGACGCAGGATCGCGATCCTTGCCGCCTATGACAAAGGTTGCCCTGTTAATATGTTCACCGCCAGCGGCCGTATGAACCTCTATGAGGGCAAAGGCTTCAGTAAAGCTGGTGTGTGTAATTGGCTGCCACTGTATTATCACGCGGGAATGTATAGGGTCCCATACTGTTATATCGCAGTGAACTGCGATAAGGAACGTCTCGGTTACTTACGTAACCTCGGTTCCTTAAGCAGGAACCAGATATAACAAAGTTGGCGTGTACAGTGTTACCTTGGATTGATTGTCTTGCTCAGTTTCTTTCCAAGGCAGATCTGAGGGCGCGTAATGATATTATAGTACTCCTGGCAGGCGGGGCCAGGAGCGCGCGCTGACAGATCTCGCGGCCTTTCAGGCGTGAATAGATAAATGCTTCGATTTGTACCCCATGACTGACGTCATGTACCATACTGTTATATCTGGTTCCTGCTTAAGGAACCGAGGTTACGTAAGTAACCGAGACGTTTTGAGATGTAAATGATAGAAACTGCTTATGTCACTGTCTTGGGTTTCCTTGCTCTCAAACACTGCCCCCCCCACCCCGCCACCCGTATGGTTTAACCCACTTTTTGTGCCTGTGTGTGGAGAATCTGGTGGACTCAGCAAGGATTGGGCCTTCCGTCTCCCAGCAGGGCTTCAAGCCAAAGAAATCCCCCAGCATCCTTCATCACAGGCACTGACATATGAACGCAGACAAAAAAGAAAAAATCAGAAAAAGAGGAGTGAGCTGCTGGTCCCTCTGGAAGGTTCCGGCTTAAAACTTTAAGTAAAAGTACAAGTACCTAGGAAAATAAAAGTAAAAGTAAAAGTACTACATCAACAATCCTACTTAAGTAAAAGTAAAAAGTACTTACTTTTAAATGTACTTTAAGTATTAAAAGTAAAAGTACTCACACAATGGGTTGTCTCTCAATGTCTAGGCTGTGCCATTTTGATAAAGAAATAGCTACTGGTAATAAATGCCTCTACAGATGTCACTACTAGTAATAATTATAAGCAACAACATTTGTTAATTGGAAAGGTTGGTGTACTTATTGTGCCTACCATCTGTAATACTGTTCACATTATATCTTACAATTCTGCGGATTGTTATCTATCAGGGATTATTTGCAAAGTTAATACCATTAAGCCAAACCAATAAAGACACCATGTGATATCTTTAAATCTTTTATTTAATTGTAAACGTGTAAAAAAGGGAAACATGGAACATGAAAAACTAATGTTATTGTAAAACTGGACAGAACAAGGCACGCTAGCTTGACATAGCTAACCTACCAGCTTTATCTTACCACTACGTTAAATATATAATTAAGATACAATCATGTTTTTTGATGCTATTGCTGTATGTCAACATGCATTTCGCTAGATAACATTATAATATCATGTCAGTAAACGAATACATATATCAATATTCAAAAGTCAGGGACATTAACTTAGCATAGCAATCAATCTACTTAATTCGATATGCTACTTTAAATTTGAGACAGAAAACGCATTGAAACCTCCAGGAGTCATTCTTGGGGCCTTTGTACTCGAACATATCTTTTAAATAGGGCCAAGGGTGGCTCATATCAGAGGGCTCAGTTCAGGCCGACTCTGGATCCATGTTGAATAGGCAGTAGTCAGGCTGTCTGTTGAATGTTCAGGTATAACAGGCAAAGCTACCGCTAGTGCTGCTGCCAAACGCGCACTCTGATATCATTGGAGTTGCTAGAGCCACCTGATTGGTTTAAACTTCCAAAACAGCAACGCAATCCATAGTTTTGTGTAGGCAACATTTTGGCGAAACTGTGTTCATAAAATGTAACGAGTAACAACACATATTGTAGAAATGTAGCGGAGTAAAAGTATAGATAATAGCTAAAAAATGTAATGGAGTAAAAGTAAAAAGTATGGACTATTATTTTTACTTAAGTAAAGTACAGATACGTAAAAATGTACTTAAGTACAGTAACGAAGTAAAAAATACTTTGTTACATTCCACCACTGGCTGTGGGACAAAGGGTCAAAGCCCACATTAGTCTTTTTACGGCCGGGAAAGAGTTGGCCATTAGGAGCGCACCTAGTCCTAACACTAAAGGCCTTAAAACAGGCCTATAGATACAGCTATACCTGGGGGATGGCTGATATATTTCGTCTGTCTATTGTTGCATATGTTGCATTTAATAATGCCTCATAAGTATGCAGTGTATTGAACAACCCTAGAAAAGGTTAGTTCATCAAGGTAATCAATGGCCGTATCAATGAGTGGTATTTATTGGTTGCACTTATGTTTCATTGATGAATTCTTATAGGAATTGGAATTGTGGTTTGTTTTTAATCAAATGCCACATCATCTCATGCCACATCATGCACCTGAACTTGAAAATATGTTTCATTACGACTTTCATCATTAGGGTATTGAATGTGATTTGGGATGTAATGTAATCAGATATTGTGCTTGTCGGCTATCCAGGTGTCACCACAGTGCTCACCATGACGACCCTGATGATGGGCGCACGCACCTCGCTGCCTAACGCCAACTGCTTCATCAAGGCCATCGACGTCTACCTGGGCATCTGCTTCAGCTTCATCTTCGGCGCTCTGATCGAGTACGCGGTGGCCCACTTCTGCACTTTACACCAGCCCAACTCCGCCCACGCCTACATGGTGAGAGCCAGCCTCCCTCTTCATCTTCATCTTCATCACCAGCCATCACCGCTGTTGTCAGTATCTGTGTAATAGTCCATGTCCTCCTCGCCGCCGCTGTCATTTTGTTCATGTTGTTGTTGAAAGCTGTCATCCTCTAGCTGTTGTCATCTTCATTATGCTTGTCAACACTTCTCCATTCATTTGGTCTGTGCAGTGTAGTCATTGTCATCTCTATCATCATCTTCACCTTCAACCTCACGGCATAAGCCATCCCTTCTGTTATTCACTGGCAAAGGACGCTCAGTCAAGCACACATCCCATGATCCCTTACTCTGGCCATCTCTGCATGTCCTAATGAGACATTAGGGGGTGTATTTGTGTGCACCATGCTGGTGGGTGATGAGGTGTGTTTCTGCATGTTTATTTTTTTTTCTCTTCATAGAAAAGACATGCAGAGGTTATATATTGTAATATATCAATATTGTACAGTACTTAATGATAGCATCGTCAAAAGTACTACGCATAGCATGGGCAGAAATCTTTTCATCCTTATGTTTAAGGAATTTCAATTTTGTAAATGCCAACATTTGTACAGTATACATTCAAAATGCTCAAACTCATATCACCCTGCGTGGTTTTGGGCAAAATGTGCAGTACGGTCAGGAGATGCAGGACCGCGAGGACGAGATGAACGGCGTCGTCACCTCCATCGGCGGGAGCCGTGCACTGCGCGCCCGCAAGCGTGAGGAGGTGCTGAGCCGCAGTGGGAGCACCAGCAGCCCCACACACAGCCTACCCAAGGAGGAGCTGGCCAACGCCCCGGTCCCGGGCCCCCGTATGGACACGGGCCCCCACCCGCGTGGGCGCTGCTTGCGGACCATATTGCAGGTGGGGCGCCTGGTGCGCTTCCTGAACTGCTGCCACGTGGAGAACCCACACTACATCGACAACTACTCACGCCTGACCTTCCCTCTCTCCTTCATCTTCATCAACCTGCTGTACTGGACCTACTACTTGTACTTCTGAGAAGGGAACTGCAGCAGGGCTTGCAGTGAGGCTCTGTGTGTGTGTGTGTGTGAGAGTATGTTTATGTGTGTGTGTGTGTGTGTGTGTGTGTGTGTGTGTGAGAGAGTATGTATATGTGTGTGTGTGTGAGTGTGTGTGTGTGTGTGTGTGTGTGTGTGTATGTGTTGTGGGAGGGTAGATTTGTTAGATTTGTTTGTGAGTTAATTTATTCCATCAATTTCTGTGTGCGCCTGTGTGTTATTTTTTTGACACATTTTGTTTAGGCAACATGCACCATATGCTCATGGTCTTAGTTGTGTGTGTGTGTGTGTGTGTGTGTGTGTGTGTGTGTGTGTGTGTGTGTGTGCGCCTGTTTTAAGTGAGGTTGTATGCTTGTTTCTGAGTCAGTCCTATGTGTGTGTGTGTGTGTGTGTCTGTGTGGGAGCATACCTCTATGCTGGGATAAAGTGGCCTTTGTTTTCCAGAGGAGCTTTACCATTACAGAGAGAAACTAAGCAGGAGCTCTACTCTGCAATAAACCCATCAATATTACATAGAAAGAGAGAAAATGAAAGGGTATAACAAGTGCTATTCATGGGCCTGCACTAGACTTGCACTAGACTTGGCTTGGCTTGGCTTTGAATGTAGTGATGAATTTTACAACCAGACAGCAATATTCAACAAATACACCCAATCCGCAATAAACAAAATTCTCAATATCAAACTGGATTACTTCCATTTAATCCAGTATAGGCTTGGGGATGGTTCTTATAGGTTATTAGAGGTTATTGTGCATTTAGATATCATACTGGCTGCTGCCGAATCAGGCAATCGCAGGACCAAAGACATCACAGATTTCTTATACGGATCAAACAGAAAGGTTTATTTTTTAACTCGGTTGAGTAACCAAATTCGAAAATGTAATTGAGCTTCAGGTTTGTTTTGTATTTAGTACCTATCCATTACAAGGCAGTGCCATGGTTCGCAGGGCAGGCTTCTCTGAATAGCTATCTCTTTTCTTCTCTGTCTGCTTTTTAGTTTAGTCACATACCATTTTATCTCTGTAATTTAAATCAAGATGGTTAGATACGCAAATTGTAGACAGGATTATTTAATCCTGTTCTTTTTTCCAGGGAATCAGTTTGTGTCTTTAATGATCTATTTACAATAATGCATGCCTAGATATCCCTTCCTTCTGTCATGGTGTTGTATTCCTTTGAATTAACCATTGTTTGTCTTCTTGTTTTTTTCCAATCAGAAAGCACTTTTTAAAGAGAAAATTAAGACTAAAATGTCACCAGGCATTCAATTAGTTCATGTGTTATGCCAGGTGGTGTTGTTTATATCTGATTAGATCACATATTGCATAGCCATTCCTATACAACACACCTGGAACTCTTTCTAGTAAGTATTAAGTTATGGGTGAAGACAGAATTACTGTCCCTCATAATGGTCTTAACTGTTCTCTTCTTTGTATATAATTAGTTGTTTAAATTTGACACTTCTCAGAATGGTTGTACATGTTGCTGCCATATTAATCCAGGGAAGAGAGGACGTGAGTTGTACTTGCTTGTTTTATTTTCACCTCTTGATATGATATGCCCTCACTTTATTTACTGTGAATGTGCCACCACTGACAGGTATGCAAACAACATATTTGTGTGTTTTAAAGCTACGCTGTGTAGATAATTATGGTCTTCCTACTGCACTGACAGGCCACTAGCATCTACCGATGTGTTAATCTTACGTTTTAGTTTAATGCTACAATAACGATGTGAATACTTCGGCAATCGGTACGTTCAGGTGGGGGCGGTTTTTGGAGACGTTTGCAAAAATGATGCTTTTGTATAGTGCATGGACGTTTGCATTTTTAAAAAAACTATTTTTTTGAACTGAAATATAGAATCAGGTATGTTTTTCATGCATGAGTAAACAAGAGTGGGTTTAGCTCACCAAGCACCCGCAAACAGCAGCACACGCAGGGGGAGAACTGAATCAAGGTACTTATCAGAGAATACGCTGACTTTATCTAATTTACATTGTAGCTTGGGCTTAAAATAGAATAACGCTGGGCAGTTTTGCAGTGAAACTTGTGCAAGAGTGAAACATTTCCTGGTTTAAATGGATCTCTGCCAATGATAAACGGAGAACATTTACGTTTCTATAAATTCAGTTTTAACTGGCAGGACTCTGATCTGTGCTCTTTCCCCTCGTCCGGTAAGATAACCTTTGTCATGTCAAGTGTCATGTGACCTCATTATCTTAGGATTCTATGGCCCTGCTCTCTGACCAAGACTCTCTTCTTCATGCCATTCAAACTTTTCTCTCTTTCTCTCTCTCGCTGCCTTTTCTTTGTCTTCCCTCTCACTGACTCTTCTTCCCTAATTCCTCCTGATTGATAAGAGGCACACAGTGGAGACCTCCTGAACTCTCTAGATCACTGATCCTGAAAGAGTGAGATAAGATATCAAGTATGGCCAGAACTCAGTTAACTAATCTGAAATTTGGTCCAGTCCTTTGTAGTCTAGTGGCACATTGCAGACCTAAGATCAGTTACATGGTGGATTTCAGGATCAAGTCAGTTAACCTTCCGTTGATTGCATCTCCCTGTTCAATTTTCCATTAACTTCTGCCCCTCTCTCTCTGTCCTAACCCATCACTGTAGACCTACAATAGTGACACAGTTGTAACCATAAGAAAGCCCCATTACTGACTGGTGTAGAGCCATTTGGTGGTGTTGGTGTAGGTGGGGTAGTGTGTCCAACTACCCAGTCCTTTTAGCTATGTACAAAGAGACCTAAGGTAGGGACATAGATTGAGGTTTGCTCACAATTAGGTACCAGGCAGCCCTTTCACAGTCTTCCCATATTCCTTTGCAAGCACCAGCTAATTGCAGGGAGGAACCATATTTGGCCAAATTCTATAGAATGAATAGATCCCTTATTGATTTCCCCAGCCAGCTTTTTGAGATTAGTATTCTCGTTAGAGACAAACTAAGGAGGGAGGATGAAGTTAGAGGTGGGGCCTTTTCCTTTGATGTCTTTCTCCTTACTTTTCTTTAACACACACACACACACACACACACACACACACACACACACACACACACACACACACACACACACACACACACACACACACACACACACACACACACACACACACACACACACAGATAGAGAGAAGGAGAGAGAGAGGGAGAGAGAGAGGGTGCACAGGCAAGGGTTGCAGCCCAAGCTTTTGTGATGCAATTCTTGCAGCCTAGTTTGATATTTGGTCACGGCTAGAAAGTGCCAAATGCTATGCCAAAGTAGTAGTACAGTCCTCCACTCCTCCATCTAATACTGTGCGCTCCTTAATAGCTCACTGCCGTTACATACTATTACCAAACCCAGCTAAATGTTTCTGTAAAACCACCAACGTGTCCGCTAATAGTCAGCACTTAAATACTTCTCTTGACAATCAGTCTGTCATTTCGCTGGTAGTGCAGCGTGGGTAAAACAATCTGAGTTTCTCTGAAGTGTTTAACACCATTAACACCAGGGGGATGCACAATCTAGCCACATGGCGCTCACTGCTAAAAACTGCTAGTGGTTGCGTATGTGTTATCTGCTAGTGGTATCTCCAGTGTATGCCTACTTTATGAATAAGATGAAATACAAGGTAGATTCAGATCCAGGCACAGGAGACCCACTTCCACAGGCAGTCCTGGCCCCATGGGGGTAAGAGTCCCTTGTGATCAGGTCTGAAGGTAAAGAACCATCTCAGTGGGACTGCGCATGTAAACCAGGATGCTTGGAACCAGGCCAGTGTGACTGCAAATGCTACGGATACGATTTGTTGTAGCAGCTTCACTATATGTTTTGGTGTGAAGAACAGTGTTTTTTTTTTCTTTCTCTTGATCCCAGCTCTTCGTAAATATAGCCAGCAAACTTAGTAATGATACCAGTGAACACTAAATTCAAAGGGCAAAGTTTTCTTGTAGGGGGAGCTTTTCGTTTAGAAGACAACACAAGTGTACCTTATGGTTCCCAGTTAAAAAAACAATAACCAAAAAAACATCTCATTTTAAGGAACAGATTCTTAGTACAGCAATACCTTACCCAGCTCACCAGAGAAATGGTACCAAAAAGGTATCCTTGTTGAAGTCTGGCTTGGTTGAAAACTGGTGTAAATACTTAAAGGACACCCTGGTCCTCATGATGATCCTTTTTCCAGATGTCCATCTCTTTGTCATCCCTCTGGCCCAGCTTGGTGTGTGTTAGCAGGTAATACCTCTGGTTCAATATAGCACTAGACTTAGAGAGGTGTAGAGGTCAGTATTTTGTAGATGTTTCAAAATGGTTTTAATACTGTAAATTGCACCACTATGCATGTACAGTTGATGTTTCAGAGTAATAAAAACCCCTTTTTCATAATGGTGTATTTGTTTGAAGCCTGCTCTTTATTGATGTTACACCACCACACTACAACATGTAGACTACATGGTAGACATAGATGTACTTAATAAATGTTGAATGTTTACCTTTAAGTTTATGGGCTGCTCAAGAAGTTCGAGAAATAGTGTTTACTGTAGCCTACGCTGTTTTGGTTGCTTTCACCCCTCCTGTTCTTCCAACAGTGACTGAAAACCAAGGCCCACGCTACCTTCAAGGAAGACTCCGACCACATGGTGGTGCTATTTTACCAGACTCCATGTCCTTCTCAGCAGCATTTACCCAGGGTATGGAGAAGAATGATTACCATGACATAGCACTTATTCAACAAATTTCCCTTCAGCCTCTTAGGCGAAATCTTCTCTCGCGAGGGCGTCAACCCTAACCCTTTAAAGTGCTTCACAGATTAGCCAGTCAAGTGCCACGATGGGGCTTTACATCCTCTCACAAGGGAACCGTGATGACCCAGCGGTTGAACCTGACGGCTCCACACCAAGGCCATTGAGCGGTGCAGTGGTGTTTTAAAACAAATCTCTCCCCAGCGCTGGTTGTCATCACCCACTGACTTGGCATGATTCTGGAACTCCCACAAGGATTCAAAGTGCGCGAGCGTGAGGGGAAACAGAGTGAGCGGATCAAAGCAGCTGGGGGGATAATCTGTTAACCTTATTAGCATACCAAACCCACAACATCATATCACACTGGCTAGCGAGCAAAAAAAAAAGGAAAAAAAGGTTGGTATTCAACCTCAGTATCATCCCAATTTAAAAGCACACACTGAGACCCCTCCTGTCACAGCTCTTAACCTCCAATCATGGACAAGGTTGAGAAGATCACCTCTCTGTCAATCTTTTAGCTCACTGTATCGAGTAAATCACAAGCAGACAGTGGAAAGGTGCAAGAAAACACACAAACACAGCGCTGCTGTGACCATCTGAGGGTCGCAAACCCTGACCCAGTCAACTCCCTCAGGTTGAAGTGGGCCTGGCCAGGTTAAACAGTTCAAACCATTTAAGCAGTAGCCACACGGGAGCACATGGCTCCTGCCAGCCCCCCCCCCCCCCGACTCTTTATTTATTTACGGTAAGAGCACAAAACAGAACGGAATCAGTGAGGGGACGTCGCATTACAGTGGTGAGTCAGAGGGCTTTCTGCTCTGATGATTCTCCCCCCACCACAAACACACACCCCCACACACACACACCCTGTCTCCCAATCATGCACGTGTGCTGTGAGTCAACATACATTCACACGAGGGAGGGGTGGGCGGAGGGGGAACGAAGCAGGCAGGCGGACGGGCAGGCTGCTACTGTACGCGTGGAAATGTATGCAGTATGCTGATGTTGGCCGAGCAGCCTGTCAGGAAGGATGTGCATGATTCCAGCAACGTTCAGAGGCGGGTGGCATGTATGTGTGTGTGTGTGCTCTTTACTGGGTGTCCTGTTTTCTGTTGCCTGTGTTTTGTTCACCCTACTGTTGCTTTGTAGGGGCTGTTGAATGCAGGCAGGGGGATTGTGATGGCATGTGTGTGTGCGCCTTTGTGTGGCTCTGCTTTGGTTTTTATGTGTGTGTGTGTGTGTGTGTGTGTGGGTGTGGGTGTGGGTGTGTGTGTGTATGTGTATGTGTATGTGTATGTGTATGTGTGTGTCTGTGTAGTGCATGTGCAATGTGTTTATGTGCAACGTGTGGTTCTTTCTCCCTCTTTGTGTGAGTGTGTGTCACAGTCTGCATTGTATTTTCTGCCTGTACCTTGTTCTGGGACTTGTAGTTTGAAATGACTTGTTTTTTCCTAAATGGGTTATGTAAACAAGGACATCGATTCATTTTGAGAAGGGGGGGGGGGGGGGGGGGGGGATTAAGGCATCCAATGTTCATATGGGAATCTGGGGCCCATCACCCCTTGAAAAGAAAATGAATTAAACTAAAGTAAAATCTAGATTTAGATTTTAATAGGAGCATTTGTATGATGAACTACAGAGGAAAGCTACAACAGAAGACAATACACAGGGTCAAGCAGCAGTGCCTGATAGATAGAACAATGTCTAGGCCCAATATGATTAGCAACTGCAATGTTTATTTTAGAATTTGTCAATAATTACTATTTTGTATTTTTGTTTAGTTGTTTTGTTTGTGTAAAGGAATATACAACTCTTAGGGCCTAATTTCATTGATGGACAACACAGCTGGCAACACGCAAAGTCCACTGCGCATGAAGAAGCTAATGTAATCACGTGTGTCTGCGCACAGACATGGGAGTTCCATGTATAAATTAGTTCCTTCAAAGCAACACCTTTTTCTTGTAAATGATTTCATGTCAGGGAAAACCTTCCCGCACAGGAACCTCCGTGTCCTCTGGAGTAAACCGCTCCGTTCATGACTGGAAATGTGTTGTTTGCTCTATTGTAGAACAATTACTGAGCTCTGTGTGAACGTTAATAGGGTATGTTCAAATCATTGTGATTGGCTGATAAAGAATGACATCACTGCCACTACTAGCTGACCTGAGTCATTAGATTGGACTCTGGGCTCTACTAGCTGACCTGAGTCCATAGATTGAAGGTCTTGTTCAGACTGCCAATCCAAAGGCAGATCAAGATCTGGCAGTCAGGATTGGTAGGGTCAGCTTCAGCCAGTCAGCATCCAAACTGACCACAGACATCTTGTTGTCCCATGGTTGCTCACTTCCGCCCACATGTTTACTAAAGTGATAAGTGTTAAGTAGAAAGTTAAGTGATTTTTACCACATAACATGACAGCAGGCACTAAAAAATTGTGTTGTCTATGCTGATTGGTGGATGTTGAAAGCTGCCTGTGAATACAGTCACAAAGCCATTCATGAATGCCCATAGTTGGCTTGCCACGGCGCAAGTTTATATCCTTGGTTTGCTGGTAGGGTAACAGTTTGCAGGACAAAACAATAAGTAATTAAAGCAGGCCTGTAAGACATTTTGTACCCTCATTTTCTACTCCAAAAACAGTCCAAGCGGGCAGACTTAAACGGATTTGGAAACCACATACAATTAGTATTTGAAACCACATACAAATGCTTCTGCACAGGCAAAGCTGGAAGGAGTGTAGCTACCATGCCATGTCTGGACTCACAAATCTGATCTGATCACTTGCAAAATAACAGTGTGGACAGTCATCTAAAAAAATTTGATTAAAGAAACAAATCCAATTTGCCTGCAGTCTGAGCATAGCCTTAGAGCCCTGGCCTACTTAATTTATATTCTTTAAACATATCAGCGATGTGTTCTGGGCCTAAACCAGTCAGTGATTTATAGACTTGTAGCAGCACTTTAAAATCTATTCTGCAACTAACTGGAGGCCGGTGTAAAGATTTTGTAACTGGAGTAATGAGCTCTGTTCTCTTGGTCCTGGATAAAAGTCTAGGATTTTGAATGAGCTGCAGCTGTTTAATGGTCTTTTTGGGAAAACCAGTGAAGAGACCATTACAGTAGTCCACCCTACTGGAAATGAAAACATGGATGAGCTTGTCTTGCGCTTTTTGGGCCAATAAACCTTTGATTCTGGTTACATTTTTAAGATGACAGAAGGCTGTTTTGGGGTTATTGCTTTGATGTGGCTGGTGAAAACAAGATCTGAGTCTATTAGTATGCAAACATTTCGAAAAATCATTGAAAGAAGGGGCCAAATCATTGAAATGTCGAGAAATTTCAAGACCTTTAGAAATAACCAGATATAAAGTGTGGCCTTGAGTGTGCATAAACTCTTTCACAGTGTGTCAAGTATTGCAAGAAGTTCTTTAGAATTATTGCCCATGTTATTATCTATGTTGATGTTAAAATCTATAATCAATGGAGATAACTGACGGTTCAGCAAAGTCATCAATACAATTTGCATGTCTGTAAATGCTTAAGAATACAATTTTGGGAGTAACCTTCAATATATAGGTATTCATGGTTCAGGTTTATTCATGAGACTGAAATGTACTGGTGCTGTCTTGTTGCGAACAGCAGCACTGCTGCCTTCTGCTAACCACATCTTATTAAGAAACTAAATTGTAGGATATTACAGTGTCATGGACTAACAATGATTTGTTGGCTAGAGATCTGATATTATGTAGAGCCAGCTTTGTAGCGGGAATAGGAGTCCCTGGGGCATTCTGCGGTTGTCATGATACAGGTGACAGATTAGACTGGTTTACCCCACAAGTTAAACGCACTCGATTCCTTATATTTCTAATCAACGCCAGAATAACGGACATCATAGGCATACTGGGTCCAAGCTTGTTCTCAGAACAGCTGTCAGTACCATCTCTACTAAAGCAGGGACCCTGAATGCATCAGTGTTTTGTACCCCACTGCTGCTATCATTAGCGCTCACTGAACATTCTGTGCTCTATGCTGGCAGGGGAGATGAAGGACAATGTTGAAGTGGACTAAAAGGTCTCTCCGAACCAGGGGAACAGAGATGGGGGGGGGGGGGGGGGGAAGGGGTGCCATGTACTTTTTGGGTGAAATCTTAGGACTTAGGTAGGACTTGTGGGCTGGCTGAGATGGAAAATGAGAGCTCAGTCCCCAGCACACACCAGTTCCTCCATTTTCTCTGTGAAATCCATATGAGGGGGGGATGATTTCGAGATAAAGAGGGCGGATGATGAGAGGGGGGACTGCGGTGACTCAGCTGGTGACTGTAGTGTCCTTTTGTAGGTAATGCAGGTCATCACAGCTCTCGTCCAGCATCATAGACTCAGCCTGAGTCATGTTCTCCAGTGGTGGGGAGAGTGGTTTCTCCATGCCACCTGTATTCTATGTCTCGGACTGAGGTGAGGTGTTTTGATGGTCCTTCATTATGATTGGGGGCAGGTGAAGGAGGCTGTGGCTGCACCTGTAGTGTTGAATCAGCGCAAGAGGCAGATGGGAGGCGAAGAGCAAAGAGAAGGAGAACAATGAAAAGCAAAAATGATAAATTATTCAATGTTCAAAATGAGTTGATTGTCTCCATTGGTCTCCATTCATTGGGTGCAATGCACCTTATTGAGATCTCGACCACTTCCTTCCTCTAAAGAACAACTGCTGTCTTTGGCTTTTCTCCATAGCAACAGATGGCAATCAAGACTCTTTTCATTAGTCGCGATGAATGACCTAGCTATCCGATCAATTTAAAGCCATGGCAGCCTACACTCAAATAACTCATCTATCATTCTAATATATTTGTTACAAGTCTTACACATTTTTGTATTATTATAGTTATTATTATTGTTAATTTTACTATGACATACTATACTTTTATAAGCATTTTGTTGTATTGTGCATAATGCCTTGGTTGTATGTTGTTGTTGTTCATATTGTTGTTTTGTAGGTCACTTTGGACAAAAGGATCCACTAAATGTCATAACCATTTGTGTCTTAACAACACAGCTGATGTATTGAATAATGCATGCATTTATGAAGGCCTGTGGGCTATCTGTTGGTGTTAAACCTAAACTATGTGTGCAAATATTCTGGATATTCTGTGTATTCTAAATAGATGAAAATGACAGTATTGGTATTACAGGGAAAATGTTGCCACTTGAATAGAGTTGACATGTGAGCAGAATAACAGTATTTTAATGAGCAGCATAGCCAATTCAAAACTGATTTGGGCTTAAAATCTTCTCCCTTTGCTCTCTTGAGGTTTTGGGCTACTTGTGTTGCAGTACATGGGGGTTGTGGGTAGTGTAGTTCAGAAGTAAGATGAATGAGTGATGGAATGCTATAATCTCCAACGATTCCCTATTGGTTCATTAACACATTGACATAACATTAACACTAATTATATAATATTATGTTATATAATATTGTACATATTATGTTCTGTAAAATTACCACCAGTTGCCTTTTTTCGCAGGTGTCACAGTGAACACATCTCTGACAGTGGAGTGAAAAAGCGATTTACTTTGACGCGGATGCATGCCCCATAGGATTACATTGTATAGCTGTTTTGCAGTTGCCAGTTATAGCGTTCTTACTCAATACTGGACCGATTTTAATCGTTAATTGTACTTAGTAAAAGTTTGGACCCAAAACCATCTAAAAATAGGGCCCAGGTTGAAAAATCCCAGTTTCCCTTTAAAAGAAACATGCAGCTGGTTAAACGTACAAACTCAATTGTGAAACTATACAAAAGTTCTCATATAACTTAACTTAACTAAGAAAAGAATGAACTCAAGACTCAAACATTTATAATTGGATTGCTGAGGGCAACTAGCTACAAGCAGGTTTTGCAGTTGACTTAACCATGTCTGTACCGCGTGTGTGAAGAAGTGTCATGGTTTGGCAATGATGTAATAGAGGAGCATTGACTAAGCACACCCACATCTTCAAAATGGCCGATAGGAAAACAATGCAATGACACATGACAAAATGAAAGAAAACCCAGAATGCTAAAAATTAGCTACAACGGTAATTTCTTTCAGAGAAAAGGCAGATGATTCCTGCGGCTTCCTGCAAGGCTTATCTCTAGGTGGGCAATAATCGGTTTCCTCTGCTTAGTCCCCTTGTGTATATAAACCCTTGTGTTTGACCTGTGCTTTGTTCTACCGTTGCTATGTTCAAGCAGTTTATGCACCATATTTCCTGTTCTTGTTTGAGCCTGTCTGTGAGTAAAGACTCCCCATCGTGTGTGTTAAACCTTGACTTGTGACGTGCATTTGGGTCCAGTGTGTGTGTGTGTGTGTGTGTGATTTGTTTGTTTGTTGTTTATTTCAAATTTCTCTGTCAGTCTCTGTGAAATAGAAATGCCTCCAGCACAATTCACATTTTATGCTCCCTTTTCATCCATCCTCTTATAGATTCAGGCGATCAAGTGGATTATCTACCCCATGTAAACAATGAAGAAAAAAAACATCCCTTACAGTCTTCTGGGGTGCTACAGTGTTGCTGTGTGTATTTGTGTGTGTGTGTATGTGTGCGTGTGTGTTTGTGTTAGAGAGAGAGAGAGTGTGTGAAAACAATGGAGAGAGGGAGTGTGTGTGTTTGTGCATTTGGACAAAGCAACTGAAAGCTTAAATATTGATGGGGTCACTCTCTCCCGCGATGTTTGTACATATAGAGTGATTTATTATTGATTTTAGCACACGGGGCCCTTGCTCTGTAATGGTAAGACGCTGTAAGTGGTTGCAGTGGGGAATGAATATTCTGTTGCACATGTCCTGCATAGCGGGAAGGTTTCTCCAGGGAAGCCTGATGCTTAGTCTTTTAGTCTGAACTAAAGTGCACTGCACGCGTGCCTCCACACTCAGCAGCGGCCACTGCAGTCACATGCAGAGCGTCCCTATCGGGATCTCCTCCCTTCGTCTGATCCACTGGGTATCCATCCGTACCCTTTCAAGTACACTTGAGCGCCTCTGTTTCTGAGAATGTGTGCAGTCTCCTCATGTCTTCGTGACTCTTTCGTGTCACTGGCTTGTGACAGAGCCAGAAATCAGGATTGTGTGTGTGTGTGTGTGTGTGTGTGTTTGTGTGTGTGTGTGTGAGAGAGAGAGGTGTGTGTGAAGGAAGCCGGGGCCTGGGTCTCAGGTGTAGGATGGGGCAGATGGAGGCGGTGAAGGTGCAGTGTCACTGACTGGTGTTCACCTGTTGGAAAAATGTACAGTTTTCATGAGAACCCAGTCATGTGTGTGTGTGTGTGTGTGTGTGTGTGTGTGTGTGGGTGTGTGAGAGAGGACAGGCACGGATGCACACATGTGAAAACATGCACTCAAGTACGCACAGACAGTGAAACATTCACACACACGGAAAAACACACATACCTATACCCAGACAGGTAAAATATCCAAAAATACACATATATGCACAAATACACATATCACAGCTTTCACACACACACACTAATATAAACACAGATGTCTAAATATATACACGCATATATAGGTATATAGGCCCCCATAGTCTCAAGAACCCAACTGACACATTCAGACCTGTTGCTGCTGATGCACACACAGGATGTTCACAGAATATAAGGCAACATTGCAAGAGTATGATTTTACCTCTTAGGGAAAAAATGGGCCACCTGGTTCTTGTGCTGAATACGCTGCTGGAACAAAGCCACATGCGGCTTCTGCTCTTAAGAGCATTAAGGGTGGGTGGGCTCCGTATCTCAGGGTTTACATGAGAAACATGTGCACACTCTCACACAAAGAGACACACACATACACACAGACACACAGGCACACACGCACACGCAAACGCACACACGCACACATACACACACACACACACACACACACACACACACATACACACACACACACATACACAAACACACACGCATACACACAGAAATAGGGTTTTTTAAATGTGCCTGGTGTAACAATAGTTGATGGGTATTTGGCTTCAATAACAAAGTTGCTCACTCCCGAGGGATGTGGACACACAGACACACAAAGACATACACACACACACACACACACACACACACACACACACACACACCCCAATATAAATATTCACAGACACAAACATGCACAAACATCCTCTCTCACAGACACAAATACACACACACACACACACACACACACAAACACACACATGGACTGCGAGGGTGGTCCATGCTCTGCCGAATGTGCCGCCCCATGTCTCTGGACCATATCCCGGAGCGAAGCGCTGTGCCGAGCTGTGTGTTCTCCTGCAGGTCAGTATGCAGCCTGCTTCCAGCACCACCATCCCAGGTTCAGCCAGGGTGTAGGACACGACCGGACCACTGTCCTCTTCCCCTCTCTCTCTCTCTCTCTCTCTCCCTCTCTCTGTCGTTTTTTAAGGGGGGGGGGTGGTATTTTTATTTTTCAGACACGGCAGCACGCCTGAGATCCCTATCCCTCAGGCTCCTCATGAATATTCAGCCCTTTGCATTTCATGGGGCCAGATCCACACAGGGTGCACATACACACAGACACACAGACACAGACACACACATACAGACACACACACACACACACACACACACACACACACACACACACACACAGACACACACACACACACACAGACACACACAGACACACACACACACACACACACACACACACACACACATACGTACATACACCAGAATTTAATAAGGGATATTCACACACACTCAGAGACTCAGAGAGAGGTGCGAAACACAAACACACACACAAGCATGCACACTAACAAGTATGGTATATTTTATAGAAGCCTTCATCACTCAGCCATGCTTTTAATGGGACCAGATTCAGTATCACACAGAGACAAAGATAAATATACAACCAGACAGAGAATCACACACACAAGCTGACACACACATACACACCTGCACAGGCAGGAACACACACACACACACACAAAATCAAATATTTCACTCAACCCCACAGGCAAAAAAACAGTAGTTCCACTGTGGCCATGTTGCCATGGTTTACGACACCCCATAACTAAGGAGGTGAAAATAATATGACAGAACACTGCGGCTGAGCTGGGGTATAGTCCACTGGCTTTAATATGGTACAATGAGAGACAAGCAGAGAGACAGAGAGAGAATGATTCGGACGTGAAAGGGAGAGAGAGAGACAGACAGACAGAGAGAGAGAGAGAGGTAGAGAGAGAAAGAGATGGAGAGATGGAGAGAGAGAGAGAGAGAGAGAGAGAGAGAGAGTGATGAGCATGGCTGAGAGCACACAGTGCTCACGCAGGGAGTGGCGCTCTTTGGCACGCTGTGAATCTAGGCCAGCTCCTCTCATGCCTCCCGCCTGCCGTCCATCTCATACACACATCCATACACACATCCATACACACACATACACACACACACACACACACACACACACACACACACACACACACACACACATCCATACACACACACACATACACACACACACATACACACACAGAAATCCCCCCAAAACATACATGTACATACGTACAATTTTGCACTACACATACATACACATGCTTACATAACCCCCTGAGGAGATTCAAGTATGTCAGTGTTGATGTGTACTGTACAGTATGTGTGTGTGTGTGTTTATCAGTGTGTGCATGTGTACTGTACAGTATGTGTGTGTGTGTGTGTGTGTTTATCAGTGTGTGCATGTGTACTGTACAGCATGTGTGTGTGTGTGTTTATCAGTGTGTGCGTGTGTACTGTACAGTATGTGTGTGTTTATCAGTGTGTGCGTGTGAACATTTCAATGTACCGCACACGTGGAAACAGTGGAAAAGGGCATGCAACACGAGGGGGTGTGTATTGGAGAGGAATGGGTGATGGAAAAGTGTGTGTGTGTGTGTGTGTGTGTGTGTGTGTGTGTGTGTGTGTATAAGGTTTTTTGTCTGGCAAGACAGAAACGTTTCATTTTGACTGAGTCATGCTACTCAGACTCCTTCAGACAAGGGTGGTTGGGGTAGAGAGAGTGTGTGTGTGTGCATATATGTGAGTTTGCTTTTGTGTGTGTGCGTGCGTGTGTGTGTTTGTGTCTATGTGTGTGTGTGAGAGAGATAGACAGAGCGAGAGAGACTGGGGGAAGGCCAGAGGGAGATAGTGGGGATAGAGGTAGCCAGCTGTTCCAAAAAAATTAAAAGCCTATGAGAAGAGATGTCTGGGAACAGAGGAGAAAAAAACAGGAATGGAGAGGATAAGAGAGGTCAGCCTAACCTGGCCACTGCTCCTGTTATCGAACAACTCAGCTTCGGGTGGGGGGGAGGAGGGGGAGTGCTTTCTACCCTGAGTAACTACTGAAGGTTGGGGAAGAAAGACGAATTGTCACCCCATCACCTTCAATCAAAGTGGTTGATGTGTGTCACTAAGCCACCCGGACTGCTATTATTGGGAAGCTGCTTCGCCAGAAATGCCGGGGTGTGTATGTGTGATGGGGGGGGGGGGGGTTCGGGGGGTGCAGTGGAGGAGGCTGAGAGGTTTGCAAAGTGGGCTGCGATAATTACCTTATTTGTAGTGTGAACAGCATCTGCCATCCCCGCCACCACCACCACCATCCCTCACCCCATCTCCCCCCTCTTCCTCGCTCTCTCTCTCGTCGTTGCTGTGCGGCAACACACGGTGACATGTGATCAACATAGATCATATGGACATTTCGATTTCGTACCTCTGCTGCCACCACCGTCTCCTATGTAATTACGTCCCCATCTTCCCGGGGTGTGTGTCCGTGTGTGTGTGTGTGTGTTGGGGGGGGGGGGGGTCACCTCCTAGCCTGCGGCCAGCGCTGCTCAGTGCCTGTAAATGTGCTGTTTTTTACCCGCACAACAAAAAACCTGCCAAAACATGTAGGGACCCCGAATGAGCGGCGTGCTAAAGCGATCCAGCAGCAGCCTGCCTGCAACCACTTGCAGCGGCACCTGGGGCGGAGTTTGACCTCAATAAGGCGAAAAGAGACGACCGGGCCCATTTCTGCTCGGTTGATGTGTGTGTGTGTGTGTGTGTGTGTATGTGTGTGTGTGTGTGTGTGTGTGTGTGTGTGTGTGTGAGAGAGGATGTTTAGGTATGTGAGTGTCTGTGTGTACATGAGTGTGTGTGTGTGGGAGAGAAAGAGACACAAAGGGCAAGAAACTGTGTACATGTATATGTAGAAGAAGGCAAGGCAAGTTTATGTATATAGCACGATTCTCACATATTGGTGATTTAGAAGAAATCACTTATGTGGGTTTTCACTTGTATGTGGGTGTTCTAAAGAAAGATTCTAAGATATTTGTGTGTGTGTGTTTATGTGCTATAGTGCTATAGTGGGTGGATATATGGCTGAATGCAGATGTAAACAGAATGAGTGCGTTTGTGTGAAAAGGTATGAAATTATTTTGTGTTGAAGTGAGCATTTGTATTTGTCAGTGTTTTATTTCTGTGTGTGTGAGTTTGTGTGTGTGTGTGTGTGTGTGTGTGTTTCGTGTGATTGTGTGTGCATGTGTGCTCCTAGCAGAAGAAACAATGACATTCCATGCAGAAAATTACCTTCCCACACATATACAGGGCCAGAAGAGGTGCACAGTGATGTCATTATCTGTGTTTGTATCTGCGTCTGTTCAGCCAACAAAATGCTCTGTCTCTGCAACCGCATTCGGATAGAAGACCGGGCGTGGTTCATAAGTCACGTTAAATCGGGGAAATGTATTTTCTAACCTAATATTCATTGGCAATGCAATTGTTGTGCCTTCAAAGCATCAAATTGATTTAATATTGACATTTGACATAATTGACATAATAATTTATTAAATATATTTCCACATCCTCATATTGTACTTTTCATCTCTCTATGTCTCTTTTATTTTTTTTATTTTTTAACTAAACTAAGATTTATGAACTGTCTGAAATCCCCTCCCCCTTTGAACTGAGGGAAATTGAATGATTAAATGTGACTGAAAAAATCTAAAGATTCTGTTTTGCATTGGAAATAGAAACTATAAACAGTAAAAATATCCTTCATGATGTAAGTCTTACTGAATTGTATGCTTCCAGTTCACACAACTGGGTCACCAACTGCCAACGTGCGTCTGATGATGCAAGGGGCTGCGATCGTCCCCTCAACTCATACAAAGTGGACACTAAATAACAAAGTCTCAACCGAATTAAGCATACACTGGTCTCAGAGGAGAAGTCCTGGGTTTCTGTTTTATCCAGTTGTATTTAGCATCAAATAAAATGTTTAGATCTAAAAATTGTACAGAGGTCTGGACCTCAGTGACCTCACAGCTGGTTATGGCATGGCTGTCACTTGTTAGTTGACGCTAAGTAGAAGTTACTTATGAAAACTTATGGCTGATATACTGTATATAGCCTGATACATCTTCAATGGATGAATATTGACTGAAATATGAGGTTTGGAGGAAATTCACACATACCGCTAAAAAACGACAGGTGATGTGTAGGTTTAGGGGCTTGTGTTTGAAAGAAATCTGCACATGACATTGACGCCTCCTCCTCCTCGAGTTTCCCTGCAGTGATTGCCGGGAACTGTCAGCTCTCAGCCCACTGCCTGCTGTGCGCTGACTCGGTGGGGTGACTACATTTCTTTAGTTATAAACTGGAAAAGATGTTAAATTCCTTGTGCTATCGGTTGGGGACTTCCCACAGCGGCCAGTCCTCTCACTGTCACATGCAAGTACTCATACCCAATAACCTAGCCTAAGCATTATAGCAACAGGGTGAACAACCATCATACGATACTTAACCATATTTACCACAACAACAACAACAACAATAACCAATAGAGCAACTACCCAACCATGGGTCCTGAGGAGCAGGGCACAACAGTGACGCACCGCATGTTGTACCTGGGATCCATAAAAGCCCTCCCTCACAGTACAACATGAGATGTCTGTAGCCCACAAGTTGCTAAACTCAACAACATGACAGCTCAACCATAGAACCTGAGCAGCAGGTACAACAACAACAACAACAAACCAGCCTTCGTGGGAATTTTCTTTGGGGTTTTCAAGCAGGCACCTTCCTTCTTCAGTGTTTCGTAGCATCAGGCTTATGACACCTCTAGAAGGCTCAGTTGGGGTGTCTGGTATCCCAGAGCCTCCATACTCATGATGGGTCAGAATACATGCCACTAGCAGAGACAACAACAGATACGCCACCACCCTCCATGCTCATAATGGGTTACAATACATGCCACTAGCAGAGACTACAACAGATACACCTCAAGATGGATCTCAGTTTTAGTTCAAGTTAATTCACGACCCCAAGAACTCTGCCACAACAACTGACTGACATTTTCAGGAGTCTCAGACAACTCCATTAAGGCTCTTTTGAGTGACCGGCCTTGAAAGCCAGAATCCAACGTAAATGTTGTGGTTGATTTAACTTCAAAACCTCCAACACCTCCACTGGTCTTATGCCAACCTCGTTGCCTTGCTTCCACTACTAGTTCTGCATACTTTAGCTTTAGCTTCTTCCTTTCAAAATGCTTCCTCAATCAATGTGGTGGAAAACGTGTGAATCAAAACTCAATAATCTGTGTGAAAGTGGCTGAGAGAAAGTGGCACAAATCTGCCGCGCTGGACGATCTTGCAAGCTACCAGACACTGCTGGCCTCTTTCTCATCCAGCATCACTGCTGCTAAGAAGACTTTTTTCAATGACAAAATCAACGGCGCAACTGACGCTCGGAAACTATTCTCCACCTTCAAAACTCTGCTCTACCCTCCTCCTCCCCCCCCAGCCACTAACCTCACTGCTGATAACTTTGCTTCCTTTTTCACAGAGAAAGTGGCAGCCATCGGGCAACAGTTCGACCAACTGTCCCCCTCCCCTAAGGGCGCAACCGTCAATAGCTCATCTTTTCCTTCTTTCATCCCTCTCAGCGAGAGTGAGGTCTCCAAAATCCTAACAGGTAGCCGTCCAACTACATGCCCGCTGGACCCCATCCCATCCAACATCCTTCAAGCCATATCGCCTGCCGTCTTACCGGCAATAACACAGGTGATTAATGCTTCATTTAATTCTGGAACATTTCCTTCTCTTTTCAAAGTGGCTCGGGTAACGCCGCTGCTCAAGAAGCCGTCTCTCGATCCCACTCAGGTGGAAACTATCGACCGGTCTCACTTCTCACGCTCCTATCTAAAACCATTGAGAGGGCAGCTTCCAAACAGGTCACCGAGTTCCTGTCAAAGAACAATCTCCTCGATCCGAACCAGTCTGGATTCAAAAGCGGTCACTCCACCGAAACAGCCCTGTTGTCTGTAATGGAGGCCTTAAAAACAGCTAGAGCAGCAGCTCAATCCTCGGCTCTCGTCCTGCTTGACTTATCAGCTGCGTTTGATACAGTCAACCACCGCATCCTTCTGTCCATACTGTCAAGTATGGGCATTTCTGGCAATGCGCACTCCTGGTTTGAATCCTACCTCACTGGGCGCTCGTTCAACGTGTCATGGCAAGGTCAGCTGTCTGTACCTCACCGCCTCACCACTGGGGTGCCCCAAGGCTCGGTGATGGGACCACTTCTCTTTGCCATTTACACCACCTCGTTGGGCCCTATCATCCGCTCGCATGGTTTTTCCTACCACTGTTATGCCGATGATACTCAACTGTTTCTGTCTTTCCCTCCTGAGGACACCACGGTCTCGGCGCGGATTTCAGACTGTCTCGCTGATATATCCACATGGATGAAAAATCACCACCTTCAGCTGAACCTGGCCAAAACGGAACTGATGGTCTTCCCAGCCAAACAGGTCATCCACCACAACATCAAGATCAATACTGACTCTTTATCTCTTGCTCCATCCAAAACAGCAAGAAACCTCGGGGTCATTATTGATGACCAACTGACCTTCACGGCCCACATCGCCTCTGTCTCCAGGTCGTGCCGCTTTGCGCTATACAACATCCGCAAAATCAGGCCGTACCTAACCCAGTATGCCACCCAGCTGCTGGTGCAAACCTTGGTGAGCTCCCGCCTTGACTACTGCAACGCCCTCCTAACGGGCCTGCCGGCTTGCGTGGTGAAACCACTACAGATGATCCAGAACGCGGCGGCACGTCTGGTGTTCAACCAACCGAAAAGGGCACACGTCACCCCCGCTACTCATCGAGCTCCACTGGCTGCCAGTAGCTGCTCGCATTAAGTTCAAGTCACTTATGCTTGCCTACAGAGTGCTTACTGGTTCTGCTCCCACCTACCTAAATGCTCTTGTAAGGGCAAATGTTACACCCAGGACGCTGCGCTCGTCTAGTGAGCGTCGTTTGGGCACTGCCGTCCGTGCAAGCACGGCAATCCAGACTATTTTCATTTGTAGTTCCACGTTGGTGGAACGAACTGCCTAGTACTACCAGAGCAGGGGCGTCCCTCTCTACCTTCAAGAAGCTTTTGAAGACCCAACTCTTCAGAGAGCACCTCCCCTCCTAACTGGCACCTGGCTAGCGCTTAACTTGCACTTCAGCAGTTACATTCCTGCACTTCTTTTTCCTCTTTTCTAGGTTGTTGTTTTTCTAATTCTCATGTAAAGTAGTATTTATTGTTACACCATGCTTTTTTATTGCTCTTGGCTTGACTGTTCTCTCCCTTGTACGTCGCTTTGGACAAAAGCGTCTGCTAAATGACTAAATGTAAATGTAA
>NC_045174.1:8930545-9018045 GCF_900700415.2 Clupea harengus | reverse complement strand
ACACACACACACACACACACATGCACGCAGAGACACCAACACAGAGCACACACATACACAACCATGACCCACCAGTGAAATGCCCTGCCCACTGAACCCAAAGCCCTCCTGCTGCCTTCGCTGACTCCAGTACAGTGACTGACTGAACAGTAGCCCAGAGGCCTTCTCCGCCTACACCCTGCACCACACCTCGCTGTCGGAGAGGAGCACTGCAGATCAGCGTGTTACAGCCAAGGTGTCTGCCATTAACTGCAAAAACAGCTGGCTTCTCCGGTGATACAGAACAGACACCAAAGAGCACACTTGATGATGGTGATTATGGCAATGGGAGCCATAATGACGCCAAATGTGTCTCCATACCTGCCTCATTATCGATGTCATTATAATAATTATATGGGGGGCTGATACGTCGGTGGCTATATTACCCGCACTATGTCCGCATTGCACTTCATTTGTGTTCATTTTATGGTCCCCTCCTCCCCTCGGCATGCTGGGAGGTGCCCCTACACCCACACCCCATCATCTACATTACATGATTAAATGAATCCATGGACGGCAATCAGTGCATTTAGCTGCCATCAGCACAGACACTTGGACGGTGATGTACAACCTGCTCTCTCCGGTGCTATGTCCTTTTCTGTTCACACTCTCTCTTTTTGGCTTTCTCCCCCCCCCCCCACCCACCCACCACCCCTCCCCCTCTCTCTCCCTCTCCCACTCTCATTCTCTTGGTGCTCTCTTCGCAGTTTCTGTCTTTCCAAGTCTTCTCTCTCCTTCACGCCTCTCCACTCTCTCTGTTTTTGTTCATCTCTCTGGTCCTTGGCTGTGGCAGCCCCCCACCCCCCCCCCCTCTCTTTCTCCTCTTGGCTTTGAGAAAGGGGGACTATTGAGCTTGCGCAGTCCCCCATTCACTTTGCCAAAGTGGCGTCCATAAAAAGCCACCTCTCTACCCCCACCCCACACAACCCCGCCCACCCTCAACCCCTCAGCTTCAGCCGGAGCATATTTCTCACTCTGCCGCATGAGAAATGGAGTGAAAACGGCCCGGTGAAGTGGGACCTCGCGCCGCCTGTGGCTTGTGTTGACGCGGTGGAATTGCACATGATTGATCGCAACGCCCCTGACACCCAATCAAACCTCGATGGGTGTGCCAAAAGCTCTGCCGTCGAGGCTGTTTAACCAGGCCACGCCAGGAGGTGTTGTGCCATTCCAGGCTCGGCTAGGTTTTTGGTTAATGATCGTCATCATTATTATTAGCAATTATTATCATTATTTTGAAAAGCTAGGTGATGTTTATTAGCAACTCAGTGGTGCTCCTTTCCTGTCTGCCCTGTTTATGATAATACTGAAAAGACTCAGTAATTAATGGAAATTAAAAGTGACTCATATCACCATCTGTAATATCGGTAAATACTGAAAAGGATGGCGCCCTGTAAATAAATAAAACCCCACCTCAAATGCCCTTTTTTATTTGTTCAGAGCATTGCATGTGTTTTCTGTTACATATTTATTTCCTTCCCTGAGCAAAAGATTAATTAGTCAAAGAACAAATTAGTCCAATTAGGCTCTGTGTAAAATGGGTTAGGGTTCAGGCTATCATTTAACAGAGATAAACAACTCAGTGCTTCAGAAGAAAATCCCAGCGAGACCTACCTGAGGTAGTGAGAGAGAACTGTGGCCTCTTCTGTAGCTATATTTGCCATTGCCAGATTCAATCAGCTCTTAACGGTTGGAAGCAGGCCGCAACCCCTTAGTGCAGCTGCAGTGGGTGTGTGTGTGTGTTTGTGTGTGTGTGTGTGTGTGTGTGTGTGTGTGTGTGTGTGTGTGTGTGTGTGTGTGTGTGTGTTTTGTGCATGTGAATGAGTGTGTACATTAGCAGCAATGTGTCACTGTGCATCGTTTCACAGTTACACTCTCATACACAATTGATGGCCGCCTAAAATACTGTGGTGAAGACAGAGAGGAATTCTTCTATCATGCACCATGGGGAGATGTTACCATGGCTACCATTTACTGATGTTCCAGCCGATTGCTTCACTCCAGCAACCTTTCGGTCCCCAGGAATTTGTCCTGACCTTTGACCCTTCAGAGCATGTGCGATCACAATGGTTTCCACAGCAATAGGGGGGCATGTGGCGGTGACTTAAATCCCTATGAGCCCTGTCACCTGTCACTGACAGGACCTGCACCCTCATTGTGACATCGCAAGTATCCCTGTGCTCTGACAGATGCATGAATCGCTCTCACATTCCGTGATTCATCTTGATGTTTGGAAAGAAAGCTCTTTTCTGTGTCCTCCTACCTCCCCTCCCGTGTCACACACTCACACACTCACACACTCACACACACACACACACACACACACTTGATTGGAAAGAAAGCTTTTTTCTGTGGCTCTCTCACCCCATCCCATATCACACACACACACACACACACACACACACACACACACACACACACACACACCACACACACACACACACACTCACACACACACACACACCCCCCACACACACACACACACACATACACACTCAACCTGCCTGGAGAGCCAAACCTGCTCACCAGTGAACCTGGGTGCCAGAGCCACTGCGCTGCCAGTCCAGCTGCCCAAGAGCCAGGGCACCGCGCTGCCAACTTCAAGACCATGCAACCAGCCCTTCTGCCTTTAGCCCTTTTTGTGTGCCCGCGGCCACAGAGCCCATCATGCTGCCTCGCTGAGCATCCTGCCAATAGCCCCTCCGCTGGCCAATCACCACGCAGCCCCATCGAGAGGACTCTCTATATAGCTGAGTGTGCAGGCAACCCCTGAGGTTGATAACAGTACATAGAACTTCCGTTCATCCTCCAACAAGAAGGTCTGCTATGCAATGCATAAAGTATGCAGTATGTAATATGCAGTATGGAGTATGCATAAAGAATAGCAATCCTGAAAACTGTGTTTGAACAGACTGCAACAAATGTGATGAGAAATGGACAACTGGTGCATCCCTAATTCTTTGTTATTAGCGTCTGTATTTTTGAGGACTGTATTTACAGAAATGTGAGGGTGACTTCATCTGCTGTAAAATCTCATCCCCCCCAGGTTGCCTTCAATTCACCTGTCCATCTCGGTTCACTCTCGTGGATTGGCAAAGAGGTAAAAAACTGTTAAATACACAAGAGCCTTGTTATCCTTTGATTGCTGACCTGGTTTAGATTTGATCTTGGGAGAAAAAAAAGGAAATAGGTCAGCTATGTTATATATCCTACAAAGAAAAGAAAAATGATTGTCCTGCATTATCGACTGAAGACATTCTGTCAGGGACAAAAGAGTGTCCACATGGGCTGAGAGATGACATTTAGGTGGACCTGGCCTTGGAACTGTCTCCCTGGATGAGGCGGGGAGAAGACAGATTGCAGATCTGGAGTTGGGGGAGCCTTCTCCGTGCGCTGCTCCACCGAATTGTAACGCGAGCACAATGCCCTGTTTCGCCGAGAACAGTGATTGCTCGAGACAGCGGGCTTCCAAAGGATGCTGACAAATATTTAGCTGGCCTCCAAATGACATGTGACAGCTGACAGGCACTTCCTGTCCGAGACAATGCTGTCAGTCACTGTAGGCGAGAGATAAAGGGAGGGCGCGAGCTGTGGGCGGCTCGTGGGACGTATTGTCTGAGTGATAACAGACACGTTTGATTCTATTTTCTTCCCTTCTCGCTCTCTCCGAGCGGTTAAACAGGGCGCCTCTGTTCTCCTGTCCCCTCTGCTCCCGTGGTTGAGGCCAGGCGTGCTGGAGAGACGACAGGCTGGGGGCCCCCACTGCACAGACCACTGCTCTCACTTCAAACATCTCTGACTTCTTGGACATAGAAAAGGTTCCCCTGAAGAGGTTTACAATATGTGTAATTCAAGAGAATCCTCTTTTTATTGTCATGCTTAGCAATGGCCTCTCATGAATCAAAGGAAACCCCTATGTAGGCTTTTATGCACGCAATTTAGAATACAAAGGCTCAACTCACAAACATGGAAGGGCTTTCTAACTCGACCAGAGCCATCAGTGTACAAGGGAGTATGTCAGTACTGAAATACCATTAAGTAGAAAGGCAGAAAGGGAATACGATTTTTGTAAAAATGCAGAGTGCTCATCAGATTGGGCCTCTGATCACTTAAACAAAACAACAAAAAATAAATAAAAACAGAGGCCTTCCTGCAATAAGCAATTTAAAAAGCCTTTATTCAACACTGGCTACATGCCTAAGCGTTTAACAAACAGTGTTGAATAAAGGCTTACCGTGGGAGAGCCTCCGTTTTTAGTTTATTTGGTCAAGTTAGCATTATGTAGAGTTGCCACTCTACCATTGGGTTCAGGAGGTCAGGACACCCCTGGAGTGTAGCTGAACAGGTTTGTGTGTGGGTCTCCTCGTCTTGGCTCCAGTTTGTCTGTTTCTGTTGACAATTAGCCACTGCACTGTGTAAAATACGCATGATACAAAAATACACTGGAATATTTATGATATTTATACATGTTTTCCGCTTGAGATGGTAAGTCGGCCACACCGTAAACCACTGTGATGTGCATACGAATTGTCTGAGAATGTTCCTTCACTGGTCGTCACAACAGGATTTTCTCCCTTATGTCAATTTTAAGGCCCGTCGGCTGAAAAAAAAAAAAAAAAAGTGACACAGTCATTACAGTAAGTCTTCACACTCATCCTAATCCCGTTGTGCTGGTCTCCCTCTCACTGCCTACCTCCTCCTCCTCCTCCTTTTCCTTCTCCTCCTCCTCCTCCTCCTCTCCTAAAGCCCCAAGTCCTCCTCCTTTAAAAAAGTGCTTGGTGTCACTGTCCCTCGTGGTGCCCACGGTCAAACATCATCCTCTCAGCAATGGAGGCTCTCAGCTCACTGGACTGTGTGATGCTAAAAGTTGCTCGGATGCACTATCCTCAAGCTGTGTGAAGGGCTATGTATAGACAGAATTCGTCTTTTGCATCATTTCAGAGGCATCTGGGTACTAGTTTGTGAGGCTCTGCTGTTTACTGTGATAGAATATTATTGTTTTATTAAACCCATTAGCGACATTGTGTGATGTTTTGTGAGGTTAGGCTAAACTGTCTGGTAATGGAAACAGCAATAGTTGTTTTTGAATGACTTTTGTTTAGTTTTGAAGTGTCGTTTAAAAGTTCCCATTTTCAAATGTGGCATGCATTTAAAAGCTGTCATTCACGAGAGCTGAATAACGCTGCAGTGTTTAGTCAATTTAGTCAATCCCGGTACATCCTCTCTCTCTCTCTCTCTCTCTCTCTCTCTGTCCCTCTTTCTAAAAGACCACCTTGGACCTGCCTCTTTAAGGCAGCCAACTTGTTTGTTTGTTTTGTTTGCTCCTTTGTGTTCTTTTTTGTTTTGTTTTGTTTGTCTTCGCCCTATGTAAAGCGCCTTTGAGTACCCAGAAAAGCGCTATATAAAATTTAAGTATTATTATTATTATTATAACTCTTTTTCTGAGAGGAGATTGACACTTCCGAATGCAGAGAAGAAGCCATGGCGCCCAGCAGAATCTCCCCCCCATGCCGCGCTACTAAATACCAGACTCCTCACCTGTTTCGTAACCCGGTTTGTGGCACGTCTGTTTTGTAACCTCTTTCAGTCTTGTCCCAGCTGGGAGAGGACACAAGTAAAGAGCAACCTCAGACACCCGCATGTGTTTCCCTGCACTGCCTTCCTCTAACATCTTCATCAGTGTCGCAGAGAAGCTCCTTGCCATAATGTGTGTGTGTGTGTGTGTATTGTGGAGAGGGGTTAGAATGTGTGTGTGATGGGTTAAACGTGTGAGTAGGGGGAATTGTGTGTTTGTGTGGGGGGGGGGGGGGGGGAGGAGATTCTCAATAAGTTGTTCAATGTACTCTAACCTTGCAGCTTCCATTTGCCCCATTGGTGTCATATGTACCTTCAATGCTTAGCTCTGACCATGTTGAATTGCACTTGTCATTTCTCATGATTAAGCTCTTTCATTATCTCTATTATAGCACTGGGACAATAAAATAAGCCTGCCCTTCTATATATCTCACTACACAATGTTTCTAGCTGTAGTATCACCATCTATTGGTTTTAATGGTGGGTTTTTTTCTTCATCCTTTCCTACACCTTGTTTATCATCCTCCCCCTTGGGACCTGGAGCAAAGGCGATCAGTTTGTTTCTGTCTCAATTTAATGTAATGCAATTTAATTCTATTGAATATTTCTCAGATGATCTACCCTTAAAATTGAAACCGTCAGGAGGGGAGGCAGGCTAGTTGGCATGGAAACCAAGTTGCAGGTTTTAATCACGCTTGGGTAGTTATGCTTTTAACTCGACAAAGGCTGATTCAGGGACCTTTTGGCATTCTCCAGGGCAATCACATTTTACATTTTCAATTAGCATGCTAATATAACCATATTGAACTGCGGTGTAGTGTAACTGAATGTAATGAGCCTCTCAAGAAGAAAAACAATAGTGCAGTTCCTAAAAAAGGTAAGGGGAAAAAAATTACCACATATGCTGTTCCACAACTGATTCGATTTGTAAGTGAATAAGAAGTGACACTGCTTCTCTGATTGGAAAACATTAACAAGATTCAACTTTCTACTGGGAATAATAACTATATGCCTTTTATAATTAAAACAATTATTGTTGAAGCAACTACAATGGAGGCTTGAGAACCAAATCCGCGAAGTGAAAACCAGCAAATGACAACAGCAGTTCCTTGCCATTTTCTTGGTCCATGGATTGCTGTTGACCCAATTTCAGAGAGCATGGGTGGAATTTCTCGAGATTACAACATATCAACATGTCTCTTAAACCTCCCTCGTGGATCTTTTAAGGATTGTTGCCCCAAACAGTTTGAGAAAAAAAAGCTAGAAAAATGTGCCTTCTGTAAAACTTTGATTCGCCTTGGTGGAACACACACTTACTTTAAAGCAAATATGGTCCCGTTTTCAGCTCACGCCTATCTCCCCTACGCAGAACTCGCCTTTATATTGGAATATAATATATTCAAACCATTGGTAGGCGAGTGATGTTAGCCCTGCTGACTATTTTTAAACAATCACGGTTTTATTTGAACATGCCACAGAAATCCCTTCCAACCCTGAGTGGGTGGATACATTTATACACACCAACACACACACACGCACGCGCGCGCGCCGGATGATAAAACAATGGCATTATGTTGGGGTGAGAGAAGCCCCCTGACATGGCTCTTTGCGCTGGGCTACATGTGAAGGGTAAAACCTGGAAGGTTGTCTCTTTAAATCAACGCTGCGGCGCTGATGTGCCCTGGAGCGCAGACGGTAGGAACCATCTCCACCTCTGCAATAGGGAGCCTTCACCGAGCTCGCTCCACAGCGCCACGGCCACGTTGAATCAGATCCCATTCCCATACTTTCTCTCTGACGCTTGGTAGATCCCACGCGCTACAGAAGGATAGTAAACTTATCAATCGCTTTCGGTACGGGGGGAGGGCTAAATGTATACCGGATTTTAACCAGTGGTATCCTTTGGAGGGTGCTCTCTCCATGTGCCATACGCTCGTGTCGTGGGACTACTGCTCCCGTCTGCAATCTGTTGATGACACGGGTTCCAAGCGTTGTGTGGTTCGTCCTCTGTGGTGATTATGGAGTACTTTTTACTTCCATATTTTGGTGAAATCTCGGGGATGATGGGGCGAACGTCGTCGCCTCCACACCAGTTGCTTTCGTCGAATTAGGTAAGGACATGTTAAGTGAATGTCACACTTCAAATCATGTTGTAACATATTAACGAGAACTAGGCTGTAATAGGAAGAATGCCGGTATAGAGCATACTGTTCATTAATGCGAATTAATCGGGGCACAAGCGGATCCTTTTATATTAAGCTAATAATTATTCTTGTCGTCACCAACAGTGTATATATGGTCGATGTGTATCTATATAGCTCTGACGTTTATATGAAGTAGGATTATTAGTGTGATAGCATATCTATATTAAGCCAAAAATGCTGTCTGATATGATATTAAAAAAACTAGGAAATGTCTTTCTTTTGGCGTCATGAAGACGTCACCAATGAATCTTTTCCTCTGATACAGACGAGGCATTTCAAACCTCCGCCACCTATGTGCCTGAACTCTTACGTCACTATCTAAACGCACTGGCTCACCTCTTGAATACGCGCACGTGTGTAATGGTGAAATTGCGAAAAGGGAGACATTTGGCACAGTTTCTTCCATATTTGCCTTTGGAACTGACGCGGTAGCATGCGTCGCTTTTGTGTTTTCCGCTCTACTGCTCTCATTCGTTTATATTTTTACAGATGGACCAAGTGCCGGTTACAGCGCGCTCTCCATTACCGCCCGTCCCCTCGTGCCGGAGGATGACCCCTCCGAAGCCCACTGTAACTCTGACCTTCTGGGTGGACTCAAGTGCCATGGGCCAAGTGGCCATGTCGTAACGGACTTTCATTCCTTGTTGAGACAACACTGTTTTCAAACTGGACGACAACTTTATAGGACTTATGGTGAGTATACCGCAGTTTATGGGCTGTTTGGTCATCATGTACGATGTGTATGTATACCTGTTAGTTTCTTCGCTATTTCATGGAGTTTGAAGGATAGGCAAGTTGAAAGTTCATGTTGGCGAGTGCATGTGACGTGGTACCATCAGACACATGCGCTGCACATGTGTTAAATCAGCTGTAATGGTTCTAACTTCTGGAATAACCTGCCACCTAATAGGATGATAGGTAATGCCGCGTTTCTTATGTCGAACGTTCTTTACCCAAGCTAGCTGTCATTGGTCCGTATCTGTTGTCGGAGTGGATTCCAAGAAACACAAGGGATACCTCACCATGGCATCATAGTGGGGCTTATCGCTGCATTCCCAGAGCGTGACAGACAGAATCCATTTGTTGCAGTGCGGGACGCATAGCCAACGCTGAAGTGATACATTGTTGAAGTCATTCTGTTTACTCACACGTAATCAATATACACAAACCGTTTTGTGTGTTTACCGACTTGCGCGAAAGAAAAAGAAATAGAAAGGAGCATTTCACTCTAAGGGCAGCCGCACCAGAGACTCTGGAAGCTAGAGAAGGCGTGCATTGAATATCAATTGTCGTTGTCAGCTAATCATTGCAAGAAGCTGTGGCATGTGCGTGGCCTTGGTTATCCTTCCAGAATTGTGTATCCCCGGTTGCTCATGTGTTGCTACCGTACACAGCGCCAGCCAAAACCTCAGTAAGAAGAGTGGCTTAGTGAATCAAAATGGAATTGCACTCTGGAGACATATAATAAAAACTTAATAGACAGTGTATTTTTTTAACATTGCTTGAATATCAGGGGATTTTCATGCGCATAGCCCACCCTGCAGTTCTCACCTCGGTACCCGGTGCCAAGGCGTTTATTTACGGATTTGTCAGAATGTGCTTTTCACCCTTTTTGACGTGGGCTGGGCCGTCGTTACCTGTCGTAGCTACCAGTGGAGTTGTCAACAGGCAGATGATAATACCCCCTGAACCTTTTACTCGTATATGGTCATGCAGACAGAAAGATCATATGCAGTTTCCCATATGCACCCTTGTGTCAGCGCCGCAGAAAACATCCATTAGGTGTAGCAGAGCAAATTTCAGGACCAAGGACAGCGATTGTAACCAACTGGGGGGACCATCCATCCATGCTGGCTCTCTACCAATAGAAATGGACGAAAGGCCATTATTGGTGAATACTGAGTGGAATCTTTTTTTCATCCTGTGGCTTTTTTTATTTGGAACTCGCCCCTAAAGTGAGCCCATGATTTCATCCTGAGAGAGCATTACTAGCTACTGGTGATTCATACAGCCCTGCTTAGGACGGACACTAAGCACTAAGACACTAAGACTCTTTAAGATTCTCCATGCCTTCCTTCCCCCCTGGCTCAGACTCAACCAAATGAACTGCAAGTTATTTTAATCTTCAAGTCCTAGTGTGGTTTTGCGTGCGCCCAACTGAGACCCCAAACAGAATCTCAAGCACTTCAGAGCGACAAGGACCGGATCAGCACATTCTTCCCCCAAAAGGAAACACAGACTAACACTCAAGAGTGGGAAACAATGTTTCCAGATGTTTTTTTTTTCAAAGCTTTCTCTCTCTCCCTCTCCCTTGCTATATCTCTCTCCCTCTCCCTCTCACCCCTTCCTGCCTCTCTCGCTCCTTCTCCATCTCTCTTCCTGCTTCTTGTATGCAAATAGGGTACAAATGCAAATGCAGCAACATGTTCAATTTGGACTAAAAGTAGAACCATAATGTTCAACATGAGGGATTACTTGATGCTGACATTACAGTATTAAAAAGCAACCACCAACTCCTAGTCAGTTAGTGTTTGATGGAGCACCACAAAACATTGAAAATAATGTGGTGAAGGAGCAGTTCATTTTTCTTCATGCTTTTAAAATGCCTGATATTTATTTGTCCCCGAAATGTTTTGAGTCGCCGTGTTTTCATGTAGCGTAGGGGTGCTTGGAAGCTAAGCCTTGTGGTGTCAGGGTATTAAGTGACTTCTTGGAACATGGCATTACCAGTCCATGTCTTTAAGATGCAGTGGGGCAGCAAGCGTTAAGGCACTGATGAAGTAGCGGTCCCACTGGAGTGGGGGGTTGTGACAGTGGTGGTGGGTTAAGAGTTCAGTGAACAGGGTAGCACAATGGAGGGGTCATGTGTAGGACGAGTGTTAGTGTGTGTGTGTAGGTGAGTGTTTGCTGGGCTGAGGCCGAGGCTGGGTGCAAACGGCATGTGTGCATCTACCAATAAATACAATCAGTCAGTCCCTGTCGGAGAAGATGGCCTGTGCATTGGAGCACACTGAATGAGCGGGTTAGTTTCCTGCATGGAGAGGCAGTGAGGTATGGAGGGAAAGCGTGAAAGAGAATCCCGCTGATCCTTTCAGGGAATAAAACTACTCTATCTCCAATTGCAGCCAAATAACTGGGCTCTCCCTGAGAGCAATTTGGAGGTATGATATCAGACCGTCCTAGGAAATGTCATGTTATGACATGCTCTGATCAATGTCCCGACTGGAGGGCAATATGTTTCTGTCAGTCAATATCAGAATGGCAGTATGCTGAGCTATTATCAGCATTAGGCCCATGAAATCAGACAAGTGTCAATGAACATTAGACTTGGAGAACATGATGAAATCCAATCAATGGTTATTAGGTTCATTTAATGGTGACAGACTCATAAAGTTTCACAGTGCTTTATGGAAGGCGAGGACAAAATGTAGGCTCCAGGCAACCTTGAACATGGCATGGAAATGGATTTAAAGCAGAAATGACCATGTTGCACTGTGCATGGTGCTTAAGTTGAGAGGTTGCCAAGGCTGGGTGACATTGAGATAATGGGTCACTGGATGGGGAACATGAGGGAAGCACATGTTGGAGCGTAAAGGGAGATTCAGTTAAGAGGAGGATAATGATTTCTGTGGACGCCATGTTCAAGGATAATGATTTCTGTGGACGCCATGTTCAAAAAGTCAAAGGGGTACAGATAATTCTTCAAAGGCATTTCACAAATATTGATATCATATATCATGTTATTATTTATTTTGTCATGTTACGCTTTAATGTTTCATTGCAAATGCCGCTTGTGGTAATGAAGCCATATTGCCATCATTGTTACAAAGGTCAGTATTTCATTACATAATAAATCATGCAACATTGGACTAACCTCAATTTCTAGCTATCGGTTACCATTAAAGCAACACTATGCAACAATTTGCCTCTTTTTGAGGAATGTTTTTATGAGCAAATCACCTTTCACATAAACCTCAAATTAATTTTTATGGGATATGGTAATGTGAAGGACAGACACACACCCGTCATTCCCAAGAGCCGTTCAGGCTATAAACTATGTAGTTCTGAGGCCTGGTTCAGAACACCCCGCAGCACGACATCACCAGAAGACGCCAGTTAGCATGTTAGCAAGCTTTTATCAGTGCCATCTGGGCTGTTGGTGATGTTTCTAGTAGGTTTTTGCATACTTTGTAGGTAGGTAGCTTGCTAGTTTTTGACCAAAACTCCATAATGCTTCTTTAAGTAATATTGGCATTCACTTAAATACCAATACAATACCAATACAAAGGCATGGAAAGACTGTTTCCCCCCCTAATTGTATCCTCAGAACAAGCCTTGAAGAACACATTTCAGCCTCAATGTCCCTTTAAGACCCTTATTACTAGTTTCTGTGATACGACTTTCCATTCAGTAGAATGTTTTCAGCCTTTTTGGCAAAAGAGTCTTCTAATGTAAAAGGTGAACAAGGTTGTAAGATTCTATGCAGAATCCTCACGACCGTGGGATCATGGGATACTGACAAACTAAAGTTCCAATCAACAAAGAGAACACTTTTCTAACCATTAGGGGTTCTTTGATTGAAATTAAGGCTGAGAACCTTTTTTGGGGGGGTAAGACTCTGCTCTATGATGCTTTCTGTAAATGAGCCAGTGCATCTTTGGCAGGTTCCGGCAGAGTGCTGGCCGACGACTAGAAGAGATGGGTTTCAGCTGGGGGCTGGAGGGAGATGATTTGATTTGTGTTTTGGCTACCTCCGCGGGGTGCTTTTCTTAACAGCTCACGCCTCCAATCCTCCAGTGAGAGTGGGAACTCTTTGACAGCAGTGGGCTCCCAGCCTGACTCGCCATTCCAGTTCCAAATGGTGTTGATGAAAATGGAGTGGGGTGCGTTTCCATGTGGAGGCAGTGAGTGCCGGTTCCTCTGTTTGTGTTTGCCAGTCACACAACCGTATCGAGGCACTTACTTTTTTTTTGGAGTGAGTGCCGTCTTCATTGACTCTCGGTGCAGGTCTAAAAATACATGTTGGAAGGGAAATCCATCAGCTGTAATAATAAATTTAGATAGTCTTTGTCAGACTAATGGTTGCTGTAATGGCTTT
Organism: Clupea harengus; assembly: GCF_900700415.2. Classification (NCBI taxonomy): domain Eukaryota; kingdom Metazoa; phylum Chordata; class Actinopteri; order Clupeiformes; family Clupeidae; genus Clupea; species Clupea harengus. The sequence goes on along the minus strand of NC_045174.1, from coordinate 9,005,130 downwards.
TGTGTGTGCTAAATGTTTTAGAAAAGTACAAAAAAACTAAAGGGAAGCACTAAGTTCTTAAAGAAGTCCCAAACGGATTTTTGATCAAACTTATTAAAAGGAAAAGACAGTCACCATGGCTGTGTGTGTGTGTGTGTGTGTGTGTGTGTGCCCCTAGTGTAATTCTTCCCTTCTCCGTTTCGGAGCTGAATTTGTCTGTTGCCTCACAGTCTAATCCGACCACTCAAGCACTCACAGCGCGTCACAAAGATGTGTTCATGTGTGTCAGTCCGTCACATTACATTTTCAAGTCCATTGTAAAAAATGTTCCCAGCTGATCTAAATCCTTTCTAAGCCTCCCCTGTCTCTTGCTGTCTCCCTGTCTGTATTGTACTTTTGATTGAGATGGATGGAATAGCTTTGATGAACTCTGCGTGGTGCCATCAGCTGACCCGGGGTCAAACATACATTTAAAGAATGTCTGTGGGATAAAGCATTTTGATTGCCTAAACAATCATGAATGTCAGAGGGTACATCCCAGCATTCAAATTGGATCCGTTTTTAAAAGTCCAGATGAAATGAGCCTAGATTAGGCCCAGCTCACAAACATCAGCGACACACTAGTCTGGACTGTAGCCACAGTGGGATTGTTGTTGTTGTTGTTGTTGTTGTGGGGATATTCCTGTTGGCCAGCGTGAGGCCCCCACAGCACAGTGCCGTGTTGACACTTGTTTGTTTAACTTTCCCCTGAGCCCTAATTGCAGCGTTGGAAACTGGTCTGAAGCGACTATCCGGTATGTGTGTGTGTGTGTGTGTGTGTGTGTGTGTGTGTGTGTGTGTGTGTGCAGGCATCAGTCTTTGAAACAGAAAGAAGGTCATTGCACAGAATTGAGGCGGTTCTTCGTCCTCGCCTCATCCGCACACTGGCCTTGTTTCCTGTCCCGCTACACACTGATTGGCCAAGACCTGTGCAGGAGTCGTCTTCCACCTCCCAACTCTCTGCGTACTGACCTTTTTTATCTTGCTTGTGTGCTCGGCCTGTCGGAGCCAAGCGCCTCTGGCCGGAGAGAGTGGCGGCCGAGAGAGTGCAGAGACAAAAGAAAGGGATGAGGAAGAGAAAGGAGGAGTGAAGTTGAGTCCAGTCCCATCCAGTTGTCCAACCAGCAATGATTTTAGTATGCGGAAAGCATGCAGGATGGGGGTGTTTTGCAGAGGGTCTTTTAAGGACTTGCCTTTGCATAGCACACTAAAAGACAAGGTTTATGACTGTGTTGATTTTATGCGTTCTTAAGATCGCATGAGCCTCACTTGTTTTACCCCCCCCCCCCCCCAGCACTCTACAGCACCTGCCTAATATATAATTTTTATTTGCTTGCTAGAAAAGATTTAAGGAACCTTAAGTAATAATTTTAGGAGTCCTTGCCAGCCAGCCAAACCCCCCTTGTATTTATAATCAAGGTACAAATACCACATTGACTGTAAGCCCGACTTAGCTGAGAAGGAGGATCGTCTCTCTGACTTCAGACAGAGTGGATTTCTCGAGTGAGTGTGTTTCCCCGGCGGGTTGATTCTGGATTCAGTTAGAAGAGTGGGTAATTGGTGGTTGGGAACACAGACAGTGGAGTCTTAAGGAGAGACAGAGGAAGTTGGGTGTTTTTTTTTTGGGTGGGGGGGCTGGGGTTCTGGGGGTGGTGAGGGTAGATGGAGATAGGTGGCGCTGTTGGGGGATGGGAGGTGGAGCGTGGACGTTTGAGGCTGAGTGTAAAGGGTATTCTGGGAGTGTGAGTGTGTGTGTGTGTGTGTGTGATGCGGCATGCCTGAGGGGATTGGGCCGCTGTTGCACAGCAGAGGGTAACTTCAGGCTGGATGATAAAACAGAAAATAGACAAACTGAACTGGAAGAGAAGAAGAGAGAGAGAGAGATAGAGAGGGGAGAGACGACAAATATAGGAGAAGAGGGGGAAGGAAAGAGAGATATGAAGAGGGAGCTGGAGGAGAGGGAGGGAGAGATAGGGAGAGAGTGATGAGTGTGGGCGTATATCTTTGCCTCTCAGGGACAGAGATCTCAGAGAGGGACTGTTTCTCACTCACACACAGACACACACACACACACACCCACACACACAAACATACACTCACACACACACACACTCACATTCACAAACACACAAAAATACATGCCCACGCGTTCTCTTTCTTTCTCTCGCTTTCTTTCTCTATCACACACACACTCTCACACTTGCACACTTGCACACACACACACACACACACACACACACACACACACACACACACACACACACACACACACACACACACACACACACACAAACACACACACACACACACTCATACCCACACATGCTCCTACAGGGTCTAGACACAGGAGGAAAACTAATCAGTCTTCTGGTAATTAAATATGAAAGAATGAGGGGATTGGGGGGGTGGGGGTGGAGGTGCTGCGGGTGTGGGTGTGTGTGTGTGTGTGTGTGTGTGTGTGTGTGTGTGTGTTTGAGGCGGAGGCTTCCTACATGATTGTGTGAGTAAAGTGTGTCTGGAAGAGTGCCGTCAACTCGGTATGTTTGCTTCTGTGAGGGTGTGTCTCCAAGTTTGATTGTTCTATTTGTGGGTGGAAATTAGTATTTGTTTGTGTGCCTCTGTGAGCACTGTATATGCGTGTCTGTGTGTGTAAGTGTGTGTGTGAGTATGTGTTGTGTGTGTGTGTGTGAGTATATGTTGTGTGTGTGTGAGTATGTGTGTGTGAGTATACAGTATGTTGTGTGTGTGTGTGTGTGTGTGTGTGTGTGTGAGTATGTGTGTGTTTGCCACAGAGCTCAACACAGCTGTTGTCTCTTCTCCTCCTCTCCCCACAATGATCAGGAGCTAGACTCCAAAACAGATGTGAGGACAAACTACATACACGTCTGCAGACTAACATGACTTCCTCTGACTTATGATGTGCTTCATGTACATTGTGTATGTCACTTCCTGTACAGAATGTATGTCACTTCCTGTACATATAATTCACTCATATTAATCTCACTATAATGAAAACAGGAACTAATCTACATTACAGAAAGTGACTGGTCATGTGTGTGTGAGAGTGTGTGCATGTGTTTGCATGTGTCTGAGTGTGTGTGTATGGGTTTGTAAATGCTCAATGTAATGCCCTCTTGTCCCTCGCTCGCAGGATCTGAAGCGGGTGCTGTCCTTCCCGCCATACCCGGGGGACTACCTGCACCCGGTGGTGTACGCCTGCACCGCCGTCATGCTGCTGTGCATGCTGGTCTCCATTTTCACCTACATCGTCCACTACAGGTACTGGACACCACCCAGTGTACCCACCCCACACAGCCCAGCAGGGTTCACACTACACAACAACGCCAACAGTGTCCTAGCCTGTGGTAGCCTAACCCAGTGCAGCCTATATGATATTTAGCTTCACTTATCCATGCTAGCTGATGTCTACTACATGGTACACACGGCTCAATGGAGCCCACACACCCCCAGCACATGTCCTATGAGTCAGTAAAAAAAAGTCCACACCGCCGTTGCCAATCCAAAACATCTCAGCACCGGCTGCACTCCTTTGCCAGACTCACCCAGCCAACCCAACAGTGCACAAGACATCACAGTTTAGCCAAAATCACAAATACTGCAGGTGAAGCAGATCTGACTGCCCCTGCATTACTGCCAGGTGAGTTGAGGCTGCCAGCAAGGGTCTCCGGGGTGTCTGTGAATCTGCCTCCCTGTGGACTGTGGGCTTCACGGCGACATCCGGAGCACTTAGATAAACTTGGGCGAGGTCTGTCTCACACACACACACACACACACACACACACACACACACACACACACACACACACACACACACACACACACACACACACACACACACACACACACACACACACACACACACACACACACACAAACTTAAGCACACACACACAATTTACAGAGTACATTAGAGTCTCCTTAATGATTGGCTCCTGAGCCAGGAGAGAGGAAGCAAACTCGTCTGAGCGTTAAAGGCCAGCAGGCGTGAGTAATTAAGAAGTACAACGTGGGAGGAAAGGATCTGAGTTATTTTTTCCTCTTCCGTTTGCTTTGTTCGGGGTCAGGGCATAGCGGCGGTTTGCGTCCATCCTGACTCAGATGCCCGCCGTTTATTAGTATCATCTCTCTGGCTGTGAATCTGGTGAGTAACACTTGCTCGGAGGAAGAAAAGAGGAAGGAACAGAAAGAGTGGAGGGCGAGGGAGACAGAGAGAGAGAGAGAGAGAGGGAGAGAGACAGAGAGAGAGAGAGAGAGAGGGAGAGAGTACAGCCAAGTCCAACGAGGCTGAGCCCACACGCCCTGCCCACTAAATAAATAAATAGATAAATAAATTCATAAAAAAAGACAAAAAAACAACAATAAAACAGACTCCTTCTGGGATGAGCCGGGCTTTAGTCACCCGGTTTAATAGACAGCAGAGTTATTGCTACTCCCTTGGATGGGAGCAGTTTTATGTTTTTCTTTTCTTCCTCTGGTGCTCTGTTCATTTGTCATTCACCTGACCCAGTGCTGCCGCCGCTGCTGTTGTTGTTTTTCTCCCCTCACCAAGGGTGATACGCATCAGTGGGAACGGGTGGCACATCCTCCTCAACTTCCTGTTCCACACGGCAGTGACGTTCAGCGTGTTTGCGGGAGGCATCAACCAGATCAAATATCCTGTCGCCTGTCAAGTGGTGAGTCTTCCTGCTCTGCTGGCTTTCCTGCCAGGGCCCCTCCAATGACATGGTGTCTTTGTGTGTGTGTGTGCTTGCACAATCACTTATTTTTGTGTTGTTTGAGTGCTTGTGTGAATGGGGAACATGCTGTGGAGTGTCTGTGCAGAAATTTGCACCAGGATCTGTATTGATGTAGAAACCAGAAAGTAGAACTTTTGAACATTTAAATTCATTCGTAGTTTCATGAAAATCCACCCCATTTATATTCTTTCTCTTACTGATAAAACCCCCAAATCACCCTTCAGCCTAGATCTCACTTTTCATCACTTTCTGCATGATGAACTCCAGGTAGCTCAATAATGTCTGCCTTGTCAGTGGTCTCGCTCTGAAAAGATACAGTTCCTTCATCATATCATTTCTCCCCTTCAGATGTGACTGCAAGAGCGAATGAAAACATTTCACAGCACAGGGTCAAGAGTTCAGATGTAGAGTGGCTCTGTGTGCTGTCTGTGATCGTTTCTAAACCCTTCCTGCAAGGACGCACTATCTCAAAACATGGAAATTAGATTTAGTTAGGTAGTGTATTTTCCGTGCCTGAGGTTATTTTAATTTTGTCTGAGACACACGTGACCTCAGACAGACAGCCCTTGCAGCTATCCAATCTGTCGAGGACGACATGGTTTTGGTTATCATAGAAAGTCCCCATAACCCAGAGTAGCCTTTCAGTATAAGACTTGTAGTGTATATGAATAATTTGTGCACACTCCTAATACAAGCATGTAGCGTATGAGCGTATTTCTCCTTATATAAGCACATTTTCTCATATTTTCTCATGAAGGTGTCTGTGATTGCATTGTTACCCTTGTTTGTCTGTGTGTGTATGTGTGTGTGTGTGTGTGTGTGTGTGTGTGTGTGTGTGTGCGTGCGTGCACCTGTAAGAGGAGACAAATCTTCCCTCCTCCCTCTGCTCCTCTTCCTCTGCTGATTCCCCTCTGGCTGTATTTTCCATGGGCTTTGCTTCCCCTACCTTGTAGCTTGCAGCTGCTAACATATGTCCCCTGTCTCCTGAATGGCCTGCACATCCACACACAGCAGGCCAGACACAGAGACTACATAATCACCCCTGTTTATTACCGCGCCGCGCCGCCCCTGGTACGACGGCCTACCAGCAGGGACTGTGGTGTTCAAGGATATTTATACCGACGTCGAAGAACATAAGCCTCTTGTTGGTGACAACAGCAAACAGAACGTAATCATGAGAGGAACCCAATCATGTTGTCGTGGGGCAATGGCAGGAATAGGGCCACATCGATCTCACTCGAAACCCTGCAAATAAAAAAGAATATTGGGCCCTCAAAGTCACATTTAAATAACCTTAATGTAGCAACATGTCACCGTAATACCCAGCTGTAGTGTTAAGTACTCTCTATAATATAGTTCCTCAGTTAAGTATACATGGGAAATATCCATAACCCTAGTATTTGCTCTTGTTCAGTTATAGCATATGGGGCTTTTCTGTTACATCAGTTTCTGTTGAGGTGCTGGATTTACTGTGCCATATTAGTCTGATAATAGAGAACCACTAACCAGGCAGGGTTAAGAGAAACTCCAAAGGCTTGGCAGTTCTCCAGGGTTCTTTATGAAGTGTGTGTCTGCTCACATTTGTGTGTATTTGTGTGTGTGTGTATGTGATGCCTGCTGGCAGCCACCAGAGGGGATTGGTTATCAGTGAGAGTGAAAGGGTTTATGGGTAAAAAAAAGTGCTGTGTGCAGCCAGGCGAGTGGGACACCTGCACAGCCCAGCTGTCTGAGGAGGATTACCTCAGACACTTGCATAGCTCACCTGTGTGTGGTTGTGTGTGTGAGTGTGTGTGTATGATTGTGTGCTTGTGTGTCTGTGTGTGTGAGAGATGGTGTGTGTACGTGCGATAGGGGAGGGGGGGGGGGGGTAGTGTGTGTGTGTGTGTGTGTGTGTGAGAGAGAGACATTCTCCTCAGGCAAACAAAAGTCAAGCACTGGGACACAAAGATGGCAGCAGTGAAGAAGTCACGCTCGACAGCTCTCTGTTTCACAGCAGTTGAGGCGGCACAGAACTCTCTGCTGCTGTTGCCAATGTGTGTGTGTGTGTGTGTGTGTAGAGAGGGAGGTGGAGGGGGGAGGTTGTGTGCTTGTGTGTGTGTGTGTATAAGCACACAAGCATTTCCGTATTGAAAATATTTGACAACGGATGACTATTTCCAAAAGTACCTAGTTCTCAAGATGTACAATGTTTGGTTTGCTGAGATATCTGAAATATGCATCTGTTCTTGTCCTGATGTCTGAGCCTGATGATATGCTGTGTGTGTGTGTGTCTGTGTGTGTCTGTGTGTGTGTGTGTGTGTGTGTGTGTGTGTGTGTGTGTGTGTGTGTGTGTGCTCAAGCATTAGCTGCATTTCAAAAACTTGTGTGAATAACATCTCTCTCTGTCCCCTCTTAGGTGGGTGTAATTCTGCACTACTCCTCGCTCTCCACAATGATGTGGCTAATGTTTACCGCCCGCAATCTGTGCCGAGAGGTGTCAAAAGCCCCCCCTCCTCCCCAGGAGAGAGACCCACCCCCTCAGCAACGATCCAAACCCACAGTACTCATGTAAGTTGCCAAGGCTACATATTCCTATGGTTAATCAACTCTAAGGGCAATGACTAGCATGTGCCTAGCATTTAAATAAACACCCCCTTGATTTGGCAGGGATTTGTAAAAATCAGCAAAGTTTTTAGTTTGATATTTTCTTTTCTTTGATGGGGTTTCCAATGTTAACCCCCGCCTTCTGCTACATTTTAAGTTAAAGAGATATAAGGAGATACGGTCGTTCTATTTTGAAAGTAGGGGACTTTCAAAATAGTCCTTTGAGGGTTTTTTTTTTTCAGTCGTGTGGGAAGATGCTCTAGAATTTGTGGAATCTTCAAAGATTAAACACAGGAATACTGCCAACATTTCAAAACCTCAAATAAGTTCATTCCACTCTTCAAAATAGACCCTCAGTCATAATTTATACAAACACGTTCGCCCATGTGTTTACTGGTGTACTGTGGATTTGTGGGTAGTGACATAGTTTCAGTTTGCTGATTAGATATCCTGACTTAAGAGCAAAGGGATCAACAAGCCGACTGACAAGGCAAGAGTGTGTGTGTGTGTATGAGTTGAGAGAGGGTTTTGAGGAGCTGGTCTGGTAAGACAACAGGAAACAAAAGACACAAAACAGGCACACAAAAAAAGGAACAGAAAAATGCAGCAAGACAAAGATGGGGTGACAGGCAGTAACCAAGGGCAACGGCAGCAGGTGCCGGAATGATGCACGGCCGCTCGTGCTGTCAGTCATTAGAGGAAGGGGGTGGAAAGGGGGGGTAGGGGAGGGGGGTGGGGAGTTCGTTGGAGACAAATCAATTTTACTGAGGGAAGTGGAGAATTCTCTTCCACCTTCCATTTGGCCCTGCCTTACGTCCTATTTCCACAACCATTTTTTTCCCGTTCACAAAATGTCCTGTTTTTCACCCCTCTCTCTTTTTATTTGTAGATTTTATTTGGTGAGTGTTGGGGTCCCTTCGATTATCGTGGGGGTCACCGCTGCAGTTAGCCTTGACAACTACGGGAGCAGAGACGACGAGCCCTAGTGAGTACCTCCAACACCCCAGAATTCTCCAGGGGTCACAAATTTAGGCTTAATCATGCGACCATCGATTTCCTGCCACCCCCCTTCTCCTGCCATCTTCATCTCTCATCCGTTTTGACGTTTAGTTAAAACCTGATGACCGTGGGGGGATGGTACATTACGATCAAAGCAATGATGCATGTACACTGGAAAAACATGTCTTTTTTTTCTTAGCCTTTTAAAAATAGTGCCGTTGGCTGTGTGGGTATATGAGTCATTCTTATTTAACGTTAAAGTACATAACTTAAGTACATAACTGATGATCACATTGATTCTGGGGCGACATGTCTTAATTGATAGCGTAAAATTACCGTGAGGGCTTGCTGATTAGCAAACTAGGGAAAATAATGAAATGGTCAAGTGTAATTGAAATCCCTTCTCATCTCGTCTCTCTGTCCCTCCCCCATCCTCCCTACCTCACCACCACCCCCCACCCCCTCTCTGTGATTCTGCTGTCTTCTCCTGTTTTTCCTCCTCCTCACCTGTGTCCTGTTTTCATGCTACCCTTCTCTTCACATTGGATGTTTCTGCTCTGCTCCCCTCGTCTCACCTCTCCTGTCTCCTGCCTTCTCTCTCCCTCTGTCTTTCTTTCTTTCTTTCGCTGTATTTGGCTCACATATTTTTTGCTTTGCATATATGTGATGCTTTTCCTATCTCTTCTCCTCCTCTACCCTTGTCTTCTCTCACTTTCCTGTCATCTTTACCTCTTCTCTCTGTGCTTTTTAATCTCATTTCCTCCCATTTCATTTTGCTTTCTGAACACACCCTTTCCTTCTCTTCTCTTCTCTTCTCTTCTCTTCTCTTCTCTTCTCTCATAGCTGTTGGATGGCCTGGGAGCCCAGTCTGGGCGGCTTCTACGGCCCCACCGCCTTCCTGGTGCTGGTGATCTGCATCTACTTCCTGGTCACCTACGTGCAGCTGAAGCGCCACCCGGAGCGCAAGTACGAGCTGAAGGCCATGACGGAGGAGCAGCAGCGGCTGGCCACTGCCGAGATGGGCCACCACGACCCCTCAGCTGGAGAGCCAGGCATGGAGGGGGGAACCCTCCACCACCATCACCATCACCATCACCACCACCACCACCACCACCCAGGCTGCTCAGCCATCACCGCCTCCATGCTGGCCAACGAGCACTCCTTCAAGGCCCAACTCCGCGCCACGGCCTTCACCCTCTTCCTCTTCCTGGCCACGTGGGCGTTTGGTGCCCTGGCCGTCTCGCAGGGCCACTTCCTGGACATGATCTTTAGCTGCCTGTATGGTGCCTTCTCCGTCACGCTGGGCCTGTTCCTGCTCATCCAGCACTGCGCCAAGCGCGACGATGTCTGGCACCGCTGGTGGGCCTGCTGCCCGTCCTCCAAGCCCAAGATGAACGTCAACGGGGATGCGGCGGCGGGCGCAGCAGCCAACATGATTCAGATCACCCAGAACCACCAGAACCACAGCCACTCACCCCAGACCCAGATCCACTGCCACATGGACTCGCCCTGCCCGGGAAAGCCCCTGCTGTCCCCACACCTTCACCCGTCCTCCAGCCACTGCAAGCTGAGCCCGCTCCCTGTGGGGCCCCCCACGCAGAACCACGTGGGCCCCTGCTGCGTGGCGCTGCACGGCTCCGCGGGAGTCTCGCCACTCCTGGAGCGCTCGCCGCGGCCGCAGTCGCTGCCGGATGAGCTGCCGCGCCCCGCGCTGCCCCTGCAGAGCTGCCTGAAAGACAGGACTAAGTCGCGCTCGTTCAACCGGCCGCGGCCCTCGCTCCGCGACTACGCCTACCACATGGCCTCCACCAGCCTGGACGGCAGCGTGCACAGCGCAGCGGGCGGCTCGCACCTGCTGGACAGCCCGCACAGCGCTGCGTACCTGGAGCTGCACGCCGGTTCGCACCGCGACAGCCAGCTCAGCTGCCACAGCCCGCACCCAGACAACCAGCTGCGCTGCTGCAGCCCCAGCCCCAGCACGCTGCTGGAGCCCCACCTGGCCACCTGCCACGGCAGCCTGCATGAGGGCCTCTCCTCCTGCCACTCGTCCTGCCTGGACAGCCAGTTGGCGTGCCTGGACAGCCTCAGCCAGCAGGCCACGCATGTGTGTCACCGCCACGCCTGCTGCGCCAAGGCCGATTCGTTCGGCGGCGTGTGCTGCGCCGGGAGCGACCCGTTCGGCCCCTTGGGCGCCTGCCAGCCCGAGGAACTAGAAGAGCTGGGGCCTCCGACCTCCTCGTCGATGTACGGGGGCCCCAAGATGTCCGAGAAGGAGGAGGATGCCACGGCGGCGGCGGCGGCAGCCCTGGTCCACATGGATATGCCCCCACAGCGGGCCACGCTCTCCTGCCCACAGGGCGTGGCCACGCTCAGCCGCAAAGGGACGCTGAGCCGCAGGAGCACGCTCAGCCGCAACGGCAGCCTCCACGAGGACTACATGTTTGGCTCGGATGCCACAGGAAACATAAGGACTGGGCCCTGGAAGAACGAAACCACTGTGTAGAACCACCCCTTCCCCCACTGTCCAGTCCCTCTGAGGCTGGAACTGCTACCCCAGACGCCCATCCCCGTCCTAAAACCAAACTACTGTGTAGTCCCAGGGCTGTCAGTGAGACGTCTCTCTCCCCCCTCCTGAACTGAACTACTGTGTAGTGCGTTTTCCCTGTGATTCTCCTCCCTCTGTTTCAGTGTCGCCTCACCTCCATTCTCTTGTCACTCATTCTCTGTGGCTTTGCGTGGGCCTGAGCCTCTCGAAACTTATAAAATATGCTTTTGTACATTCCCTTTTTTCGCAGATTTCAGTTTTCTTTTACCTGGATGGTATGTACATTTAACGTCATGTGTTTTTTCCAACCTGTTTACACATATACATAAATGATAAGGTTCTTGTTTAGATTTTTTTGTTGTTGTTGATTTTCTTTTTTTGGCAATCAAGAGGCCATGCACATGCAGAAAATGTCCATGTTTAATTTGTAATATTTTTATAGTCAGGTAAAAAATGCAAAGGATTTTTGTACAAGTGTGAATGTGTGACTTTGTGAGCTGGCCAGAGATACATATGTGCAATCATTTGTGTGTATTTGTGTGTGTGTGTGTGTGTGTGTGTGTGTGTGTGTGTGTGTGTGTGTGTGTGTGTTAATGAGTATATGTAGTTTGCGTGTGTATATACATACATATACGTGCATGTGTTACATGCGTGTTTTTACCCATACGTTTCTCACAAGAGCTCCTTTCAGAACAATGAGACGTATTCCTTTGTGATTCCTCACGTAAATACGGCATTTAACAAAAGCTTCATCCCTCATTTATGTTTCATACGTCTGAGGAAGATCTACAACAATTATCACCGCACCAGCACTAGTGAATATTTCATGTGTTTTCACAATCAGAACAAGTATTGAAATTGCCTGCTATTTAACTGTGGGTGTGAAACAAAGTGTTAATATTGAAAAGAGATAGCACTCACAAATACCTCTGACACGACTCTCTCTTTAGTACCTCTGGTACGCAAGATGGCCAGCTTTGCGTGTCTGTGTGATCTCTTTCTTGTCCACATGCTTTCTCTCCAAGACCTAAATTTGCTCATTTCAGGAAAACACGAGCGCACATTCAAAGAAAAACATCAACACACCCCGGATGTTCCTGTTTTGTTGATGGATGTTTTCCGAGAAGGAGAATAAGCATGCATTACTTCATCTCCCAAAACACTGCAAATGTTTTCCCCCTTCTTTTTTTACAAGCTATTCAAGGACACTGCCTCCTGACACGGCATGCAGAGCTACGTGTATGACTATTTGTCTTTAGGTTCACTTGATGGATCGGCCATTTGTTTGGTTTTGTCACATATATTGGTGATTGGTTTTCATAAATCATTGTCAACCTTATTTTTTTCCTGTCTCTCTCTCTCTCTCTCTCCTGTGTCGGTGCAAATGGATTAAACAGACAATATTTTTGGGCAAATTCTATCAATGAAAACCTGTGAGCCTTTTTGAATGAATTATAAATGTTCCTGACTTAATCCCTCTAAAGGTGAGATACACTGTCGAACAGGGATCAAAGAAAGCCATATCATGCAATGTGCTGATAGAGTACACACGGGGCGGACTTTGGCATGGACCACAACAAAAAGGGTAGGGTTGTTAGCAGTGATTAATAGATGATCATGATCCCAACCTGTGGTCCAGTCTTGCTTGTGGGGTCATATACATGTGTTATCCTGAAAGACACCACTTAAACACTGCCTCAATTTATTGAAAAGAAAACCTCACCTAATCCAGATTAGAAATGAAGCAGTCCTCTTGAGAGTTAGTTTTCTTTTTAATTGTAATTGTGAGCTCAGGGACCATTTGTTCATTCACCAGTTATAGAGCATAGGGCTTTTTTCTGTAGTCTGTAAACATTATGAAAGACTTATTGTAGTTCTCTACTTTTCACTATCATCGGTTACATTTAGAGATTTGTGGCAAGGTGAAGGCCAAAGTGTGAGAAGTGAACCCAGCCTGCAGTCCCACAATGCACCTGTGTCAGCATCCCAAGGGCTTTGGCTCAGTTCAGCATTCTTACAGCCCATGTTGTTTCACATAGACAAAAAGAGGATCCTTGCAAGTCTCTTTCCAAGAAGAGCCCTTGAAGAAGAAGCCTGTGAGATAGGCAGCCCTGTGGCCTCAGCATTCAGCCTCTGAGCAGAACCTCTTTTTTTGAGCTCTTCTTTGGGGGACGAGCCCAAGGACCTTTTCATTTAACGGGATTGTAAGCTCCTGTATCACACAGTGCCACCACTTCTCTCACGTCTTCTGTGGACACAACGGTGTTCTCCATGCCTTTCGTGTCTATCTTGGTTCTAGTGTTCTCTCGATCGTGTAAGGCGATCGATGTGCCTCTCCACATGTCTCTGTGCAATACTGCCCTACTCTCTATTCCTCGATGGTGTCTGCCAGGGGCCCTATGACCTAACCCACACTATTTTACCCCCTCCCTCTATTTATGTCATAATTCTTTTTTTCTAATTTGCCACAATTTCCAAATAAATGTCTTTGATCACCATGGAGACATATGTCCAGTTCTCTGTACTTAATAATCATAGCAGATATTTGGTAAGTGATTGAATTACATATAACATTATAACAAACAATCTAAAAGCAATAGTATGGAGCAATTTGTCACTTTTGAGGTGTTTTGATAGGCAACTAGTTTTGGTATCATTGTCAAAATCATTTAGATGCTCTGTCATTTTTACTCGCTTCCCAAGCTATGCACTGTGTTCTTTGGACCGAGAAAAGCTTTTACGACACAACATCGCTAAATACATAACCATAAGACACCTGTTAGCATGCTAAAAAGCTTTTTGCTGTTGGTGTTTGCAAGGTTTTTGCATGCCTCTTAGGTAGTTAGCTTGCTAGTTTCAGACCAAAACTCCTTACTCAGAAATTACGTAGGTCAGTGGTATGAGTGACAAGAAACATGCAAAAACACAGATTCAAGAGACTGCAATTAGCCTGAATCTGTCAGAGAAAGTGACTGAGTGTTTTCTTTGGGCCCTGATTCCCAGATGTCTTTTCCCCAGTGCCCAAGACAGAAACAATTGCCCCTGTGAAATGCTGCAATTACAAACCAAATCAAATAGTCATCTGCACAAACCGCAAATTGTAAAACTTTGTGTTAAGATGACATTCTAAATCCATCAAAACTCTAGGGACGGCCAGTCGGTTAAAACACCACTAAAAACCTCATAATAAATGGAAGCAGGAGAACTATGCTTTTTCAGAATTTTTAAACATTTACTTTATTTTCTCAACGAAGAATAGCTACAGTTGAAAGTCTACATCAATCGACAGGTTTAAGAACAGAGGGAATTATGTGCATTCAGCTCTGTGAAATGAAGGATTATTTTAAAGAAAAAGTTGTTATAAAAAGACAAAAACATGTATCCTACTCAGGACACTGTCTCTGGAGTTAAGAGTCAGATATTTCCAGTGTTCTTATCAGCATCACACGCAAAGTTTCCTGTGGCCCGGCAGCAGGGAAAATAACTGCTAAGCTTTATAAATTTGCTAGACAATGTAAAGGCAAAAAGGCAAAACAGAAATGAGTGCAAATGTGCAGTACACAGTTGAAGAGTGTTTTCTCTGTATTTTAGAGGCCCTTCCCTAGCCTTGATGCCCTCTTTGCATCAGTTTGACAGACAGTTCCATAGTGAAGGTCTTTTAAAACATCCAAATGAACTGCTTCCCACTCGTTTCTCGCTGTTGTCAATAGACCATCCATGGGGGTCTGATTTTGCTTGTGTAGACATGACCTGATGTAGATCAAAGAATGTTGAGTATGATTTAAATCTAATCACTAGACTTTCTTCACCTCCATTCTCCCTTGTCAAACAACTCCCTAACTATGCAGTGGTAGGCATGTAGGGTTTGAAGACAGTCAGTTACGCACTTTATGTATCCTCTAGGAAAAGACTCTGTTTTAACATCAAGACTTCATTATAAATGTATGCTTTTCCCATAAGAACTCTTAATGCTGAGCTTGGAGGATGGCCCAGAATCTCATTGTAGTGTGATTGAGGTCCAGGTCTAATCTTGATAGATACCGCTAAGCCCCTTCTTTATATCCAGTGCATCGTTTTATTGAGGTCTCTAGTAATGTCTGAATGTGTGTGTATGTGTGCAATGGCATGCGTTGTGTGCACATACACATACTACAGCATGTGTTAATGTTCCCATACACTAATGTGGGTAAGTCCACAGAGGTGTGCATGCATGAACGGCCATACCGGTGTGTGCACATAGAGCACTAATGTGTGAGTGTGCGTGTGTGTGTGTGAGTGTGCGTGTGTGTGTGCAGGTGAGTGTATGTGTGTGAGTGGTTGCGTGTGTATGTGTGTGAGTGTGTGCGTGTGTGAGTGTGTGCGTGTGAGTGTGTGCGTGTGAGTGTGTATGTGTGTGAGTGTGTGCATGTGTATGTGTGTGTGCATGTGTATGTATGTGTGCATGTGTATGTGTGTGTGTGTGTGCATATGTATGTGTGTGAGTGTGTGTATGTGTATGTGTGTGAGTGTGAGCATGTGTATATGTGTGCATGTATATGTGTGTGTGTGTGTGTGTGTGTGTGTGTGTGTGTGTGTGTGTGTGTGTGTGTGTGTGTGTGTGTGTGTGTGTGCATATGTGTATGTTGGGTTGTTAATATTGTGTTTTTGTGTTGGGGGGGTGGGTGCTGTTGTCGTTGCTGGGCTCTGGGGCTCGCGACAATTTTTTATTCATCCGCCCGATGTTTATATGTGTGAATGTGTATGTGTGTGTGAGTGTGTGCATGTGTATGTGTGTGAGTGTGCAGTATATGTGAGTGTGAGTGTGTGCATGTGTATGTGTGTGAGTGTGTGCAGTATATGTGTGTGAGTGTGCAGTATATGTGAGTGAGCGTGTGTATGTGTGTGTGCATGTGTATAAGTGAGTGTGTGCATGTAAATGTGTGTGTGTGTGTGTAAATGTGTGCGCCGGCTTGTTGATTGTTTTTTGTGGCGGGGGGTGGGTGCAGTTGTCGTTACTGGGCTCAGGGGCTCGGGACGATTTTTTATTCATCAGCCCCCTCTGTGCAGCTGATCCCTTTGTCAAGGACTCTGACATCAACCGCCGCCATGCTGCAGGAAGCAGGGGAGTGGGAGAGAAGAGGAGGAGTAGAGAGTTGGAGACGGAGAGAGAGAGGGAGAGAGAGAGAGGGAGAGTAAGGGAGGGTGTGAGGGTGAACGAGGCTGAGAGATAGGCTGCACGACAGAGATATAGAGGGTAAAAGATAGAGGTGAAACAGGAAGAGATTGGGTGTGTGGTGTTTGTGTGTGTGTGTGTGTGTGTGAAGGGGGGGGGGGGTAGCAGCAGAAAAAAGGGGGGAGAGGCAGAGGGAGAGGGAGAGCGAGTGAGTCAGGGAACAGATAGAGTGGCTCCGTTTGTGATGGAGGACAGATTTGTCAGGTGGAAATTCAGCTTTAGCTTTTTAGTCAGCACTCTGTGTGATGTCACACCTTAGCATGAGGAAGTAGGTGCCAGGCGGAGGCTGGACTTTTAACGCTGTGTTAAATGAGGACACACTTTTAGCCTGGATAGAAACACCTCCTCAGGTTCACATATGTCTGTCTAAGCAGCAGTAAATGAGATATGACAGTGAACAGAAACGAGTGGAGCTCAAATCAAGGGGAAAAATATATCCAAACGGGCACAGGTTGAAGAGATGGGAGACTCCAGTGAGTAAAATGGAGACAGCAAAATCCACTCTGGCTACAGAACTGACTCAAAGGCTGGGAGTGAGAGAGAGAAGGAGAGCGAGAAAGAGAGGAAGAGAAAGAAAAAAACAGTAGAGAGAGAGTAGAGAAGTGAAGACATGAGAAGAGAAAAGATAAGGAGAAGTGGGAAGGGGAGAAGAGAGGAGTAGAGCAGAGAGGAGAAAAGCAGAGCAGAGCAGAGATTAGAAGCGAAAGAGGAGAGGGGAGGACGTGCGTTAGTGTTTGCCGCTGTCGGTTAAATATTCCATGGAGATGAGTGCCTTCAGATCTCATCGCGTCAGCTCACCCCATCGCATTCCCTTGCCCTTGCCCTCTGCTGGAAACAGCTCTCATCCATGAAGCCCAGAGGAGGCTGGCAGCAACACAGGCATTTACTTTGGTCTCTTCAATAATGGCAGCGCAGTGCCAGTGTAATATAAACTCACATTTGATGAGTTCACGTGTAGCAAACATTTTCAGGTCAGTAAGTCTCCAGACCCATATCATTAAAATGCAGTGAAAAAATGAAATGACGAGGAAATAAGAGGAAAAAGCACACGAATGGACATTTGTTGAATACTACAACCAAGTCGGACGTACATTATTAGAAAGACTTAACATCACACCAACACTGTGATAACCGCCTCGCATGATTGCCACTCTGTTCAATGTCAAGGTTGAGCTCACCGGCTCTAACGCATTCTCGTGTTCTGTTTGTTTCTGGGTATTGTGTTGCTCTAGTGATGTCTGCAAGGGATTTGCATTGGCTTGGGCTGGCTGAGGCTGAATCCTGATAAGATGGCTCCCCTGACGTTGGGAGAGGGGGGAATCTTGGAAATAGAACAGTATTTAGACGTGCAGACATGAGATTTGCTGGAACGCCTCTGCCTGGCTCCGTCCAAATGTTATTACACTGTGACCTTCACACTCTGCCTCAGCAGTCTGTTTGAGCCATTTGTGCCAGTCCACGGATTGTGTGATACAAACAATATTCTACGCACACTTCCTTTCAATGGAGCATGTCTGCAAATGGAAAATCAAATCCTGAAGTAGAGTATTTAATGTTTCTTTATACTGCATTCAATCACACAATAAGACTAAAACTATGGGTTTATAAAATACACTACATAACATTAGGATATGGCACGTAATACCATTTAGTAGTGTATATTCAAATATTTTTCATTACTATGTTGCTCAGAAACACTTTGCTTGAAAAGTTTTTTTTTTTTTTTTTTAACAACAAAAAAGCAAACTTGTCTCTGTTTGGTGGGAAATGTCTATATGAAGGTTTGCTTACTCAGAATCTGTTTTTTGTACAGTTCGTACAGAGCCCTGCCTCCACGGACAAAACCCACAGTGTCTGAATGCAGTTCATGTCTGCACCGAAGTTTGAGGGTTGTCACTCAATGCAGCGCAGGCTGGAACAGTGTGTTCCATGCAGTCCTAATGCAATGGCCTTCATCTTCACCAAACAACCGGACCCCTCCTGTCTCTTGTGCTCTGTCTCTCTCAGACACACAGACAATTCCAAATTGTGGGGATAACCTTCAGAATCCATTTCTAGATCCTTCCATCTCACTCAGCATGCTGTCAGATGGTCTCCCCTCTGTGTGTCTTTCTGCTTTTGAAATATAGATCAACTAGGGCTCAGGCAAGATGACGAATGCATAGAAATATAATAGAAACATAGTTCCTCACCTTTGGACTTATTTAGATGCTATGGCCTATTTATTTTGGGTCTTCGCGTGAGAGTGTGTGCAGATTTGATGGCATTGTTTATTCCACCTAGAGTAGTCTTTGCAGTGTATGCAGAATGGTTATGGACAGACAACACAACATCAAGTGTCAGTTGGCAGAGGCTATTAAGGAGGGAAGAAAAGAGAGGGAGGAAAGGACAGCGACATAAAGAGAGAGAAAGAGAGAGAGAGAGAGATGCGAGGAACTCAAGCGGAGTGAGAATCGTGGTGGGGGTTGACGTGTGAAACAGGCTTGATTCCATTCAGAATGCAAGTCATCGTTTTTATAAAAAAAAAAAAAACTGAGTTGTTGCAACCACCCCCCCCGTGTTCGAAATGTCACAGTCATTAGTCACCCTACATCACGGCCCTTTGTGACTTTTGTCAAGTGAAGCCTCCATGTGGATCGCTTTAATTAATCACTGAAACTAACAGAGACACACACACACAACTTAGCATTAACCGTGAATACCATGCAACTTTTTATGATTAATGTGGCTATACCATGTAAATAGAATAATGTGATGTTCGTGTTGAGCAACACCGATTGAACGATTAATGGTGGGGCTTACATTCTCTTGAAATAAAATAGTTACACGACTTTGAGGGATACTTCAGATAATAATGGAAGTAATGCGTAGAGGAAGGAGGTCTAGAGAGAGAGAAAGAGAAAGAGAGAGAAATTAAATAAAATAACCCAGGGTCACGTCATGATTTCTTTGTGTGACTCATGCCATATAATGCATTATTTAGTCTGGCTGCAGCCATTTCAGGTTTGAATAATTGTTGTGACTCCGCCTGTTTGCAGTTTCCATTTACTATGCAACAGCATGGCTCTCCATGCATCCACCATCACCAGATTTCTCTCCCTCTCTCTGTCTCCCAGTCCTGCTACACCCCCCCCCCCAATCTCTGCATGTTAACGCTTCGATTCTCATTGAAAAAGCAACCCCCCCCCCCCCCCCCAAACACACACACACACACACACCAGAGACAAAGCACTCCCACCCCACTTTCCTCTCCTCCCCTAGGCCACTCAACGGCCTCAACCACTTCTGTGGCAGGAAGTCATAAGCAGTCCAAAGACAGCTCTTGTACAAGTCTGACCTATTTAAATGAAGCACATTCCTGCAGAACTGTCTTCTCACTCGATGTCCGTCTCAGACCTGCTCGCCAGCCCATACCACAGTGCCCGACCCAAGCCATGCAGTCACCTGACTGAACCAGATATATTAATCATATGAATTGATTAAACAATCCTGCTAACTTTCTAACTCACAGCTTTACGTCTTGCTACAGTGATTTAAATCTCAGGGTTTAATTATTCATTTGTTTTTCTTTGTCTTGAAGCACTAAACAGCATGTCATGAATTTAAACTCAGTGGACAAAGATAAACGGTGAACAGAATCCATTGACAGGCATTTAATTAGGTTGTGATTCGATAAGTCAGAGTTGTCAGCCATCATGGTTAAATATACAAATAAATAAAAACGGACAAAAAGCACATCGCACAGCCTTTCACTGATTAAATAGTGTCAGAACTACGTAGAAGTTAGAGTTACGGACTAACTTAATAGTGGACTATTAAACTGTGCCTGTGTGCCTGTTCATCCACCTAAAAAAAGCAGAGGTATATTTCACAGTGTGTGGTATTCATAATGACCAGTGTGTGGGTATGAACATATTAATCATTTTTACATATATAGTGCAGACAGCCTTTCTTGTCTCACCTTTTGTGTAGGGCAATGAGAGCCATCACAATGATGAGTTACAGCTATTGCCATGAATCCACTGAGAAAGCCTGCCTGATACCAATTCTGTGCTGCCACCTAAAGGAAAAGTGAGGAAATACATTCTGCACTTCACCGTTGCTTAGAATACCATCCCCGAGTTGCCAACTTTCATGGCTGACTTGGCATGAGAATCGGTGGATCGACAAAGATTGATCAAAGCAGGGTATATTTTGGTGTGAGATGCATTGTAGTCAATTCAATTTCTTGTTCATGCTAGCATGAGACGGGACATGAATGCATGTCTCACGTCAAATGGGTATGGGTTGGCAACCCTGCCATCCTCATGATTACGTTGTGTCAATTTTCCATCTGAGAACCATTAACATCTATACATTTATATCTTTTCAGAATACGGATTAATCCATACTGCCGTCTGAAGAAAGCATAACACTGGTACACCAAAAAAAAAAAACGATGTTTTAAGACACGTCACTTCAAAGTATTTACATTTAATCAGGAGAGAACTGCAAGAGGAGGTACTACAGTACAATAGTGTCAACCTGGTGCATCACATTTTAGGCACTTTGTTTACAAAAATAAACGTGTTTCTCAGACCAAAATGAGTCTCAACAACCTTACATGAAATATTACAGTTTTTGTCAATTTGGTTTATCTGGGTGCAGATCTGAATCCAATGGTATCAGAAGAAAGTGAATGGGTTAACCTGGGACTTCTGATAATATCTGCTAGGTATGCAAGCCAACAGTACAGTACATTAACGGTCAGTTACAGTGATTGTCAGAAACTTAGGGAAGGGTGGTATGCACACATGATAACAGAAAGAGTGAAAAAGAAGTAAAAATGCATTGTGAATGACGTCAACCTTATCATGTCCTAGGATTTATATTAAGCATACGGTATAAATAAAAAACACACTTATATTGACAATGACTCATGGGAACGTTAAATGGTGCATGGTGGTTATCCTTTTCTCAGCCCACACAATTTCACTGTTTGACCATTGTAATAATTTGCGACCGTTGTCATGTAAAAACATACAAATCTCTGCTTGTGTATTCTGCAGAACCAAACTGTGGTGGCTGTTCTAGAATTTCACATAAATGTTACAGCACAAAAGCTTCCATTCCAACATACATCCATACTATTTTCTGAGCGAACAAAGGCAAGCTAGATGTACTGAAGTATGGAGTGACTGATATCAGTTTGCTTAGTAATAGCAAGTGGAACTGGAAAATTATGTAAGAATTTTTCAAAATTTCACTGAGTATGTTAAAAAAAAAGAAAAAGCTAGTTTCAATATTTCTGACACCAAACAATTCAAATAAAGCCAAAGGATCTTACAATTTAGCATTTTTGATCTACTATTTCTAACTGTTATAATCCACAGTAGCAATAAGTCAGAAGTGTTGTTTAATAACATGTATAACTCTTCTGTTGTGTTTATGACCAGTTGAACTGCTCTTGATGTGTTTCATGAAAGTCAACATGAGGAGGCTTGTTTTTAGAAGAAAAAAAGAAACAAACACTGGGAATTTTTCAACAAAGAAAGCACCTTAATGTTGGCATACATAATTATAAAAGAACTGGTATATCCTGAGAAAGCCCACACTTCCGCATACAAGCTTACAGCTGAAATTCTCACAGAAATGAAAGAAAAACCACAAATATGACCACTGCGGCATTTAAAATGACAAGGAAATAAGTAACATGTTACGGATGCCTATAGGGAGGTCAAGTTTTCTTTTAGTTAAAACATTGCCGGCATATGTTGAACATACAGCATCACACGTTAACATCCAGCCCAGCTTGAATGGTTTTGAGGTACACTCAGGCACTGTGACATGAAAAAGAAATCTAACAGTTAGTGTTTGAGTGGGCCCTTGAGGTTTGTTGGACAATGTACATCTGAGAAGATTCTCTTGAACTCACCACTGCTAGCTCCTCTTGCAACAACAAGAAAACAGGGAAAAGAGCAATACCTTTCTATCGTTTTTAAAATAAGTAAAACAGAGTTGATGTGACTTACAGCAAACAAAAAAAGTTTAAAAACAATTTAAAAGCTAGAATTGTGTATTGCTACTTTCATATGACACTGGGCCCACGTGAAGGTTCACTCAGAGTAGATGCATGGCACCAAAAAATATTAACAAGACCCTCAGGAAATACATCCAAACACAATGTGAAATTGGGAAACAATTTTCTGGGTATAACTGTTGACAACTAGCCGTTTCCACAGGAAAGTGTTTTGTTTTCTTAGTCATTTCCTCCCAACAATTCCGGACAAATAAGCCATAAAATGATACTCTCATGGTTTGTTTAAAACACAGAAGGAAAAAGATGGGACATACATCAAATTATATACCACAATTTAAAATATCAATGTTAATCTCCTGACATTGTGTGGGCAAAGATCAATTTAAACCATTTTTTACAAACTCATTTTTTTTAAAGGACAAAATACACAAACTGGATCATTCAGAGATTATGAAATCACCTGAGTAATTTGTGAATCGTCTGCATTAAAGTGACAGACAGCACCCTCTCTTTATACCAGTGATCTCTAAGTTTGCGCACTGTTAACATACAGTGTGTCCAGTTTTCACAGTTCGCATTTGTACAAACACAAAGGTTTAAAATTTAAATATACAAGGGATTATATACAAATAAATGAGTTTAGGTACCACACTCTTTATTATACCAATATACCAAATAAAAGCTTCTGGATGGAGAACTATAGATTAAAAATAATATAGATGTCATCTGTCTTTCAAAAATGAAATAATATAAAGTAACTTCTTTGTCTCTCTCTTTTTTTTTTTTTTTTTTAAAGGACGGCATATGGCCCAATCAATAGGCTCTATAACAGCTTTAGAAAAGCTTATTCCAATCTCTGGTTGCCTCCATCAGATGACGTTGACCATGGCCTATCCAGTCCTCTTGGTTGTTGAACATTCTACCACAGAACCAACAGGAAAAAGTGGACGGCTGCTCTGCAGAGCCACAGGATGAGGACTTCACCACCTCGTATCGGTTTCTGCTCATCTTTTTTAACTTCAATTTCAGGATGAACCTCTCCCTCACTGTGCTCCCAAACAACCTTGCCCTTGCACTGCTATGAGGCATGGAGGACTTTGACATGTTAGGCCTCGGCCTCTGGATGCCAGAGAGGCTAAGCTCAGAGAGGGCTTGGACTGTTCTTTGGGATAGCGCCACCTTGAGGACATCACCTTTAAACCTGTTCACAGACTTCATGATGTTCACCACTTCAGGGATGTCAGCATCGGGGTGGTTAAGCACCACAACGGGCTGGTTCTGACGGGGACACTTAATCTTCTGAAATGCACTAAAGGGGGAGAGTCTGAGAGTCCTTTCAACATCCTTAGGCACCGGAGCCCACTCGGTCGGCTCTGGTCTGCTGGAGAGCCTCCTTGCCTTGGATGGGGTCTCTAACAAGTCATCAAACAAGGCCTTCCTCTGCCTCTTCCTTTGGCTCATCCGGGTCTGATTCAGAATGTGGTGTGACTTTTTGTGTGTGATCATACCGTCCTCTCGAAGTCTCACTTGTGGCAATGTATCGGACAACTGTGATGCCATGGCTGGTTGGCGGCTAGAGCCATGTTGTAAGTTTGAGGCTTTCAGTCCAGAGACATTAACTATTGACCTGTTTGAAGACATCAGAAAACATGGGGACTGAAGAGCTCCCGTGGCCAGATAAATGGGCTTTTTGCCTAAAGAGCCAGGAACATTGGTGAGGAACCTGGTGCCATTGGGGCTTCTGACAATCTTAAGGAACACCCTGCTCCTCCCGCTTTCATTAGACTGCATGTTGGAACTTGCGGTTTTCCCCTCTGCATTATTAAGCAGTATTCCTGATTTGGCAGGAGAGATGTACCTGACCAGGTAAGCTTGTCGTCCTGCTTGAAGGGGACTGGTCTTATCTGATGCGTTCACAAGCATAGCCAGGTCTGGGCGGGAAGATTGCTGGGCTTGAGAACTTGAACCTGATGGGTCAAGACTAGAACTCCCAGAAACTGGGCTAACGGGGAGTGGCCTCTGAAGTAAATAGCACGTTGGTGCCCTATTTGTTGTCTGATCTCCAGTAGGAGACTTAACAGTGCCAGACAGGAGGATAGGACTTTTTAAAGATGCAGAGTTGACAAGGTAGTGTCCTCCACTGCTGTTGGTTCCCAGCTGAACAGATGATAAATGTGTAGCTCCTTTGTCCCCTCTACTGGAAGTCTTGCCCCCAACGCCAAGTCTGCCACCACTTAAAGTTAACGCAAGCCCGGTAGTTTTACTTGGTCTTTCAATTCCAGGCTGCATATAAGATACATTGATTTTGGATGCAGATGACTTAGTGATGAGTTTGAAACCAGGGGCACTTTTGAGCTGAACTGGCACCGCATACTGGTTGTCTGGAGTCTGAAGAAACATTTGCTGCTTACCCTCTGGCGTCTGAAGGATTTTTAACGTGGTTTTTGTGGGCCTTACAGAATCATAGGTTCCAGTCGAGGATCCCATTCTCTCTTTTTCAAGCTGGTGGTTTATTATAGCCTCTGAGTGCTTTTCAAGTATTCTGCCAAAGACTGCTACATCATGTTTGATACCAGGTCCCTTCTGACCGACATGAGGAGATGTGGCATCCTCCTTCATTTTACTTGACACAGATGGGGTACTTTGCACACTGGATTGTTTTTCTACAGAGTGGGATAAGTCATCAACAGCAGCAATGCATTCATCCACCTCTATGTCACTGTCAGACACTCTCTCTAGCGGAGCTGTACTGCATAGGTCGCCCTCATCTGAACTCAGCGTTTTACTCCCATCAGCTTCCTCCTCTCCACAGTGGCCTGTTTGAGCAGGAGGAGAGGCATCTAATGTCAAGCTCCAGTCAGCAGAAATCCTGAGATCGCTGCATTCCTCTTCATCCACTTCGTGAGTCTGCCCTCCACCCTGATCACCTGACAGAAGCGAATCAGGCAAACTACCAGATTTTTCCTTGGAGTAGTTGTGGAAACTGAAGACTTCCTGATTTGGGGAATTCATTGTAGAATTTAACACCGCACTGTCAGCATCTGCCACAACTGGATCCGTTTCTGAAACTGCATGAAGACCAGATTCATTCCTTAAAGAGGCATTGGGTTTACTGTCATTTCTGGTAATGCCAGAGTGGTTTTCTTGGGAAGTAATTGA
The DNA here is from genome assembly GCF_900700415.2 of Clupea harengus. Lineage (NCBI taxonomy): Eukaryota > Metazoa > Chordata > Actinopteri > Clupeiformes > Clupeidae > Clupea > Clupea harengus. The sequence goes on along the minus strand of NC_045174.1, from coordinate 8,979,838 downwards.
GTTCTGTACCTCACTGAAACATTCAATAGAAGCTGTATGGTTGTTTTCAGGGAACTGGGCCTTGCTATCTGTAACATGAGATAAAGGGGTCTCAGAGTTTCCAGTATCTGTTGGTTTTTCAGAACCAGATGGACTGTTCTCCTTTGAATTCCGAGATGTGTCTGCATCAATGGAATCTTTGTGGACAGACAAAGGGTTGGATATTTCACTATCACTCCTGTCGGTGTTGCTAGTGGTAGACAGTAGTTGAGGAGTAGCCTTTTCAACTATGCCATCAGGTGGCAGAATTGTGTCAGAGGGTGGTTTTGATGGTATAGTTTTGCTATCTGTGGATACTACAGATAATGGTACAGTATCAAGAACAGGATTTGCATTAATTGCCTCATTGAGCACAATTTCATCCTTTGCAGAAGTGGAGGGAGCATCTGGCTCTTCTGTTCCACTTGAAGGCTTAATCTCAGCTGCACTTACATCTGTGGGTGCGAGTCCGTCCAAAGTAGATTGCAAGGTCATGGCCTTTTCAGCAGAGGGCTCTGCTATTCTGGTCTCATTTACATTGGAATTTGCATGTATGGTCTCCTCCACCACCACAGGGACAGTCTCAGACATAGCTGAACCTGTGGTTGTAGCTGAATGTGAAGTTCTGGCTTTCTCAGATAAATCAGTAGGCGAGGCCACATCAGTGATATCAGAATGCTTGATATTATCTTCACTAGATTCTGATGACATAGCTTTCTCATAGGACTCAGGGGAATGGATCTTACAAACTGAATTTGAATTTATGTCTTTTCCCTCAGTTGAAACTAAAAGTATCCTTATATCCTCATCTGAACTGAAGGGTGTGTCTTTATCATCAATTGAATCAGAGGTTCTGCCTTTATTCTCATCTGAATTCAAAAGTATTTCCATATTCTCAATGGAATCCTCAGTTGCATCCTTGTCCTCACCTGATTCTGAAGGCATGACCTTGTCCTCAACTGAATCTAAACTTGGGCTTTCAACTGAATTTGAAGGGGCACCCCTATCCTCGGCTGAATCTGAAGGTGGGGCATTATCCTCAATTAAATGTGAAGGTATGCTATCATCGTCAATTGTTTCTGAAGGTCTGGACTTGCGCTCAATTGAATCAAGTCTGTCTGTCTCTTCAGTGGACTCCGATAGTATGGACCTATCAATTGAATCTGAAAATGTGGCCTTATGAACTGAATCTGAAAGTGTAGCCTTAACCTCAAATGAATATGGGGGTGTTACCCAACCCTCTACTGAATCTGGTGGAGTGACCACATCCTCAATGGAATCTGCTATTTTGTCCTTGACCTCAGCTGAATCTGAGAGTGTGGCCTTACCTTCAGCTGAATCTGAAGGTCTTTCCTCATGCTCAGTTAAATCTGAAGGTATAATCTCACTATTAGGAGGTGTGGGCTCATTATCAGTAGAACCTGAATATGCGATACTGTCCACAGTTGCATCAACAGATGTGTCCTTACTATAAACAGAATCTGACTGAGTTGACTCCGAGTCCATCTTTGAAGCTTTGGGTGAATCTGAAGGTGAGATGTCATTTTCTGCTGAATGTGAAGGCATAGTCATATCCTCGGCTGCATCCAAAAGTGTGTCCATTACTGATTCTGACAATGTGGTCGTGTTTGAAAAGGAATGTGAGGTTGCAACAGTGTTCCCCAGTGATTCTGAAGGCGCGTTGCTTCCTGTCAGTGAACCTAAAACTGTAGCTTTGCTCAAAGTGGAATGTGCAATTGGGGGTTTGTTCTCATTGGAATCTGGAGGTCTGTCCAAGTGTGAGGACTCTATAGTTGACTTTGAGGGGTCGGAATCAGATGAACTGTTCTCAGAGTGAATCCCTCCATTTGATTGATGCACAGTAGTTTTTGACTCTTTGGTCGGGGAAGAAATAGTGCTTTCGTACTGAGATAAAGGCAAAAAAGGAATGTCTTCCAAACAGTTTTCATGTTGCGCGGTATAATTCTCTTTGATACATTTCCTAGATTGCTCTGCACCTCCAATACACTCTACTTCCATAGGCAACTCCTCATCAATGTCATTATCCAGATCAACACCCTTCATTGTCTTTGCAAGGTCATTTGTTGTCCCTGCTGTGCTGGATTCCAAAGAATCTGGCCTATGAAGAGAACCAAGTGGTGAAGAGACGACAGAACAGGGGGAATTATATGATTTTTCTCCATCATCGGAAGAATCTGGATATTTAGGTTCATTAGCTGTGTCATCAGTAGACTGAGAGTCCAATTCCTTTTCTGCTGTTGACCCCTCACAATGAGAAGATGGTTCTTGCTTTGTTGGTATGACTTTGAGAACCAAATGTTTTTTACCATCAACCATTTTGAAACCCATGACTTTTGTGGTACAATTCGGGGGGATAGAGATTTTATTCTTGACCATGAGAACAGTTAATCCATTGCTATTGTTGGGATTGAGAAGACCCGAGCCAGGACTAGAATCCGTCTCTGGTGGTTTGGGCTGGGGTGTGGCTGGTGAGGAGGGATATGAGCACTGCGGCTCTGTCTTGACAGCACTTTTCATCCACATACTGTTTTCTTTTTTGACCCTAACAGCCCTTTCAAGAAATTGCTGGGTTTCTTCCAAAGTTTTCTCAGGATTGTAGAGTCTCCCATTTTGATCCAAAAGACCCACACCAGGAAGAGTATGGAGTTTAGACATCCACTGTGGCTCTCTAGATCCCCCTGCAACAGGACCTTTCTTCAGAAGAAGTTTCAGCCCCGGAGGGGAAGTCACACATGGTTTCTCCTCAATCATTCTCCACCTTTTCCGGTCATTCTCTTCACAATGGGCAGTAGCCATGTGCTTTGTAAGGTAGTCTTTTCGTGCAGCTCCATAACCACAAAAGTGACAAGTAAAGGGGAAGGTTGCGGAGTGGACTAAAACATGCCTCTGGAGCTCCCTTCGTGAGGGACTATCATACTGACATTTAACACATTTGTGCCTTCCCTCATTGTGAGAGTGAATGTGTTGTACGAACGTGCCGGCATCTCTTGTGGAGAATTCACATTTCTCGCAGTGAAACTGTCCGTTTTGGCTGTGGCACATTATATAGTGTCTGGTTAACAAGAGCAAGGAGTACTGCACACCATCATTACAGATCTCACATGTGACCTGAGGGTTCCGGTGCCCGATGCGATGACGTTGAAGGGAGGAGAACTCATTGGTGACAAAACTGCACAAGTCACATGGATAGGTGGGGAGGGTGCCCTTGTGAGATCCCTGAAAATGCTTTAGCAAGTCATTTGGGCTATAGGTTGTGTCACCCTTGCATTCAGAACAACCGAAGCTGAGTATATTCCCAGAGAAAACAGCTCCCTGCTGCATCTTACAAGGTGATTTCTTGGAGGCTTTCCTGGCTGTTTGCGAGGTATCAGTACCTGCCTCTTCAACGGATGCTTCATCTTGGCCACCCTGGTTAATGTACTGCCTATCAGGAAGCTGTTCAGGAAGCTCTTTGTGGTCTTTCATGGGTTCTGCATCTTTTTCTGCGTCTTTGCTGCCCTCATCTTTCTCTAGGGGATCGTCTGGCATTGCCACGTCAGTCTCCATGTTTCCACTCACAGTTTCCTGTAGAAAAGGGAAAAAACCAAGAAAAGAAAAACAGATTTAATAACTAAACTGTTTCAGACCCAGGAGAAAACTTTTAGAAGAACTTCAATAAAGCATCTATGGGCACTCATGACAAAACAAAAACAAATAGTAGAAAATATCCCTTATTTTCTCAGTCATCGGCAGATATAGTACTTGTGTGAACAACTTCATTTGAAACATGAAGCAGAAATCACTTCAGAAGATTATTACCAAAAACATAGCCTAAACGCAGCACAACGTCCATTCAAAATCCAAATGTAATATATTTTTGTGTTGTGCTTTCACAAAGCACAAAAGACACCTACAGCAGCGCCCCTGTATCCGCAGGTTATACATTCTAAGACCTACTGTGGATACCCCAATAAAACAATTATATCAAGCTACTGTTATAAAAGTCTCTGGGTCTCTGATGTCCCGATTTTATTAGATTCCGATTCACAATCCAATTCCGATTCATTTTGATATTGATAGGAATGAGATATTAAATACTATATATGGCAGCTTTACATATTTAGAGAGATGTTTAAAAAGATCTAAAGTAGGGTGATCAGATGTATACCTTGTATATACAATTATTTTTATTTGAGGAAAGAAATGGCTATGCCATGTGGATTGTGAATGTTTCCAGAGTAACAATACACTGTTTCTGGAAAAATATGCTACTGCTGAATTTTCTAAATGTCATTTTTTAAACTAAAAACTACATTCTGTTCACTATATTTCAGATGACATTTCAAATTCCATTCATTCATTTTTCACACTGGAAAATCCAGACCGTGGTCCAGTCAAAGTTCACGTTTTTGTTACACTGTAAGCATTTGATCCGGTTAGATTTGGTTTACCATTGCAATTTAAAGAGCGCACTAAAGAACTTTGCATGACATACCTATGTTCTGCCGTCATCACACACGGTGGACTACATTTTGGTCTTTTAGTCCAGACCTTCACACCTGCCATTTTGGTTCTGACCAAGGTAGGTGTGAAAGCACCCTAAAGACGCAGGTACACCTGGAGAGAAGCCAGGGCATTTGGGAAAAAAGTTCTGCTAAGTGAAGCACTAATTTATATTTTTTAATTATTATTATTGTATTTGCATTTAATTAATGGTTCAGGAAACACTGACAATCCTGACATACATACAAAAAGACAAATCTTTGCACTGCCCTAACTAAAGTATCTACAGTAGGCTATAAGTATAATAAACTGTGTTTTCATTATTAGACTGACTGTCGCCTTATTTTTCATTTACTGTCTGTAAGAAGGACTTACGTTAAAACTACCAGCCGGATTTTCATGAAACTTGGTGGGAAGGTGAAGCTTGGGCCAGGGAAAGACCCATTACATTTTGGAGCCGATCCGATTCACTGGACACATCCACAAATTTAGTTTCACTTTCACTACTGTTGCGAGATACCGCATTTGGCCATGGCCGAGGTCTGCCCTCTCTGAGTGCACTTCTAGTTCATGAAGTAACTGCTGCTGTGCCACCTGTGTAAATTGTGCATATCTCCTCTCTCAGTTTGGAGACAGTATGGTCCCAGCTGTTGTTTCTATTGTAACAGCCTTTCAATGAAGACAAAGAAAAGGAAGTGACATTCTACATTTGTTTGTTCAGCGCTACTGGTAAGGCAGTGATACTGAAGGAGATGGAGCTTAGCTCTGGCAGGCGCGATTTGGATGTCAGGAGGCAGAGGTCAGCTCTGTTGGGCTCCAGCACAATTTAACCCCTGAATGTTCAGCTACCTGTTCAGTTGGGCATGAACCATTCACCTTACTAAACATTAATATCCTTCATCAAGAACATCTACAACCTCTATTGACCTTCAGTTTGTAATGCCTTACAGGCTGAAATCAGGCTAAAAGGCTAGAGTTTCAGGTTTCTCTCAACATTATACAAAATAGGCCCTATTACACAACTTGTGGAGAGGGTTTTCGAATGACATCATAAATCCAAAACCTTACTCATACTCATTACACAGTATTCAACATTAAAAAGAACACAGAAAAATAGATAATGTCCTAAACTCACCGGAACACAATATCACTTGCACTACACTTATCCAACAGACTCAAGAAAGCTTAGTCCATGCACGTGCAATACATACGTATAGAACTGAAAGAAATGTCTTTGGCGGGAACATTCTCAAAAGTGTATTTGTCCCTCTTCTAGCTTCCCATGTGAGCCAAGTATGCCATCAAGGAGGCTTAAATGTATGGTTACAGGAAATAACTAAGGAGATGAACACAAGGTTCTGTGTGTGTGTGTGTGAGGGAGGGAGAGCGAAAAATGCATTTCCACTATTTTTTTTTCCAGAAACTGTACAATGCTGTCTGATATGTAAGCGAGAAAATGTCACCTTGGATAAAGATGTCTGCTAAATGGACCTTTCACCTTTAATAAGGTAACATCCTGAGGTGGCTGGGAATCCAGTCCGGGTCAGCCGCTTGGAGGGCGGCGACCACTAGAACAACAACACTCCATTAACATAAACATACATATTAACTAACATGGGATGCCTTTACGCAGTGGTGGTAAAGGTCATGAATGCCACTCCGGGTGGAGGTGGTCTGCGTACCCAATATAATATTGTGTTTAAATTTAGTTTCCCCCCCCTTATTTTTAGATTGCGTTTGTTGTCTGATAGATGCACCCAGTGTGCAGTCCACTTACATGCAGACTTAAAGTAACAATACGTAACAATTTTACCTTAAAATAACAGCTTGAAAAAAATTCTGCCGCTACAATTACTTTTAATATGGAGAATGGCCTCTCCGCCATTGCCATCGGGGGTCTGTAGGGAAAATACTGCGGTATGTAAGATTTCTGGAGCCGCCCGTTCCTGGGCGGAAGTACTTCTCTCGTTAGCGATGTTAGCACGCTTGGACATTGATGCTAGTAATAAGTGCTCTTGAGTAAGCTTCTTTGTTATTGTGATCGCTATCTGGCTAACTTGCCACCCAAGTTCCACTAGTCTCAGGATATTCCAGATATTTCCAAGGAATTTAGCGATAGTTGACTTTGTCCGTTAACTTTCCCTTACAGCCAGCTGGTCTATGGTTCATGTTTCATTAGCTTAGCATGCTACTTGTGTGTTACCTGACTTGAGTGCCTTGATTGTGCAAACCGTTATACAGCTGTAGCTGCAAACATACTGAATTGGTCCTTTTTCCAGCTATCAAAAGCGGCAAGTAACGTCTACTCCCAGCAAGGGACATATTGTGATGTACATCCCCGCCAATGTCATTTATGAAAGAATGCAACGTAGGCTGTAGCCTTATCAGTGTCATCCCTGTCTCACGGAGATATGTAGTTTTTGTAGATGCCAAAAGTCATCGACCTCAGTCCCATGTCAGACTAGCATGCAAATAAGTTTATCACACGCGAAAAATGTGGTCAGTCTTCGTCAATCTCACGCAAAGTAAGCCTTGGAAGTTTACAACCTTGGAAACCTAACTTCACTAGCTTGTAATAAATTCCGTTCCAATGTATATTATGAATATGTAGCTTTTTGATGTCGTCAACAATATTGTATTCGATAACACGTACTCCACATTCAAACACTTAGAAAACAATGTATATAGGCTGAAAACGCGAGCAGTATTTCATCTAAACTAAATGTTGTCATTGTTTTGGTTATGTTAGCATTTATCTCCAATATCACAATAAATAGAACTATGCAGTCATATTTCTGTAAAATCTTTGAATATTCTTACCATCTCGGTTGACATAATTTGTTGGTTTCCAATATCTCGTCTAATTTGATCTTCAGCTCATTAACAAATACACGTGTATGCGAAGCTGCCTATATCGTAAATGCGTTTTTACGACACTGGCGTAAACGTTAAATACCTCCAAGACTTCAGGGGGAGCTACAAGCCAAAAACTACTTATTGCTGCTTTAACAAAAGATACACAGAGGACAACTGTAATATCACTAAGATTATCGCAGAACACCTGTGGTAGTTGTGGAACCTTTGAACATTCTATAATTTTGAATATTCTGAACAATATTAACACTCCTCTATCAGGCATGATGTTATGGAACGTGTCATGGTGACTACAGATCACACCTGAGGTTACAGAATACAGAAACGAATTTACTACCATTACACTCAGCCTGCCGTTAGGGCTGGGCGATGGGGACCAAAAATCATATCTTGGTATTTTTAGGTTGAATGGAGATACTCAATATACATCTCGGTATTGCCTACGAAGTGGGCTACATTTTCACAAGCACCTTTATTAAAAGACATGGGCAAAGTAAAATGAATTCTGTTTGAATTCTGATTTTAGGTACAATAATATGTAAGTAGCATGCATGTTTTTCTCTAAAATCCCTATCAAACAATCAAACTCATGCTATTTTATTTAGGCTGGAATATTTGCAAAAACATTAAGAACCACAGTGACAAACTGAGGTAATTCTCTAAGGTCTTGGGTGTGCTATAAGCATAATAGCTCTTAGTCACTCCATTCATATGAACAAATAAATGTCCATCTAACATTTATGACCCTATCATTGTAGTATCATAAGGTATCAATGTGAGGGCTAATGGCCTTGAACCATGCATATGCAGAGGGGGGCTGTTTCCACCCCTCTCCACCCTAACACAAAGCCTTTCACAAGGGAATGCCTTTTGGAGAAGAGAATAAACTCTTTTAGAGAGAAATTATTTTACAAAAATCTCCCCACTATTCTCAGTATATACACCTATAGATGAAGATACCTTTTGACACAAATTCCGATCCATAACCAAACTATAATGTATAAGTCTACAGCAGGGGTTCTCAAACTTTTGCAAGCTGGGCCCCCCCAAAGCTGGTTAGGGGTAGTTGGGGCCCCCCCGCCGCCCACCGCCACCGCCCTCAACTACACCACCATATATACGTATATAGATAGATAGATAGCATATTGTTATTGATAGGCCTGACATGTCAAGGTTAGGCTTTTGTTATTGTTAGGCCCATACAGACAATTATTATTACTATGTATTACTATTATTTGTATTGTTATTATTACTATTATTATTAGCATTATTATCAGTAGTAGTAGGCCTATTAGTAGGCTATTAATATTAGCAGCTATGTGAGCCTGCATGTTTTCTTATTATAATAATCATCATTATTATCACCATCATTGTATTATTATTATAATTCATGATTATCGACCAATTATTATTATTATATTATCAGAATTATAATACGTGTTATTATTGCTATTATTAGGATACTGTTATTATTATGGGCCTCTTGTGATATTTACAAAAAAAAAATCTTACAGGTCTGTCATGTGAGACATGAGCCTGATTTGCCTTGCAAAGGTCCTCAAATCTTGGGGCAATGTTTGACAAACATATCCTCAGGTCATCCTCGATCTGTGCGCAGTTGCGGTATTTCATTTTGAGCGCATTCAGTTTTGAAAAGCCTGCCTCGCACAAATATGTCGACGCGCAAAGGAGGAGCATTTTTAAGGCTATGTCGCAAAGCTGAGGGTATTCCGGCATCATTGCTACCCAGAATGACGAAAGAGAAGAGGTGGTAAACAGATGCTTAAGTCTACTGTCACTCTTCAGCTCAATAAGCTGCTCTTGCATGTCTATTGACAGCTCGTCTGCTGAGCAGATAAATGGATCAGAAACTTGTCCATAGTTGTGTTTGTTTGCTGATACAGTGTGTGTGTGAAGTTAATACAGTTCTAATTTCAACGTCGTGGTCTTGTGAGTGTATGTGTGGCTGTGAACAACTTGCACACGAATAATGGATAAAGCTGTGCTATGCAATGGTTCCTAACAAAACAAATTTTACACAATGTAGACAGGGACAGCACAGAATAGTATTCGAGTGCTGGTGTTTTATTTGTTGCAACACGTTGGATGATCAAAAAATGTAAAGGTAGGTGTTAAGGAGAAAATGGCTAGCTGCAGTTGGAAGAACTTAGCTAGCTAGAAGGCTAGCTCCCGGGCCTACGAGCTTTTTAAAAAGACTGTGGAGCAAATGACTCCTTAGAAAAGGCTACGAATAGACCTTCTGCAAGTGCAGTTAGGAGTGATTACTAAGGAGTGAGTCTTTAAAAAGACTGTTTATAAAGCAATGAATATCTCAATGATAAAGCGTGTCATCTCAGTGAGGGTGTCCGCTTATCATGCCTACAGTCGTTTTATACTCGGAAGCGTAGGCGCAACTCGCGTTCAAATGATAAGACTCAGTTTTGATTGGTGGATCAGGAACGAAACAGTATTTGATTTGTTTGTGTCAGTCCAGCCCCTTGCATTTCGCTACTGAGGGAGCTTTCACTAACCAGTGACAGGTCGGCGGTCGTTTTTTTTTTTCTCCCTCTGTGACATCGCGCCCCCCCTGGAGAGTGTTCGCGCCCCCCCCCACTTTGAGAACCACTGGTCTACAGTAAACAGCCCAAGAGCTCAGCACTAGCACACACAGTAAACTGGAGAAAATAAGTAAACTATTTTACATATATCTCCACACTTTTTGCAGTATACACTATACACACAAGGGTAGATTCAAGGTTCAAGCGGGTTGAGCAAGACGGAAAAACTTTCAGGAGGACTCAGGAGGTTAGGTTTGAAGATGGGAATCTTTTTATTTTTCCCAAAGATAGCCAATAAGGCAGAAATAATAATGAAAATACTAATAAAAAAAATAAAAAAATACAAAATACTTTTCAATACAGAAAATAAATTAACATACTACACAAAACAATTAATCAAATAAACAGTCGCCTGACTAATATGACCACACTCACTGGTCAAAAGGCTAAATTCGGGGAGCTCTAAGACTTACGCCTCGACATCACCTGATTTCTAGAGACTAAAGAGCCCAGCTTAAGTTAGGCCTAAACACGCCCCTTCAATTGGCGCATACCAATATAGAAAAACATACAGGGGTGTCTCAGGCAGGCAAAAACCATTAAGCTTCAACAACCACAAATCCACATTCCAAATAACTGGAAAATTGCAGCGTTACATTATAAGCACACTTGCTACCTGAAGGCATAGCCAACTAGTCATATAACAGCATAAAAACTATTAATACCAAAGCTTCCTGGTAACCCGGAAGTCACAACGTCTTTTAAACCGGCATTAGGCGTTGGCCATTCTCTAAACAAACAAACAGCAGACGAGACACTGAACACCGGTAAGAGGAACGCTATGTAATATGACATTTTGATGTAAGATTTTAAACAAAATAAACGGAACATTTAAGAGACAAGACATTGTAATGTGTGGTTAATTTAACAGAAACAATGAGTAAGGATGTTTTTAAACTGTAAAGAGGTGTAATGGGGGACAATAGTGGTAGTATAATTCACCGTTGTGTAATGAGATGTTAAACAGCAACGGGAATAACAGAAGTTGTATGATGAATGACATGGTTAACAAACATTTAAAAACTGCATAAGGGCACAGACATGAAACACACACAGGCAAACATTTGCCCTCTGTCTCTGTATGTAAATGGAGGCAGCGCATCGCACCTAAAGAAGCAAATGCAAAATTCGGACAGAAATTACACTCCATAACTGTCAAAACATATGATACTGTTTGAGGAATCGTATAGTAAATAGCCCAAGAGCTAACGCTAGCACACACAGCAAACTAAGAAAAAATACTCATGACTGGTCATAAAACACAACCTATTGCACAGAGAAACACAAGGTTTCTTCGTTGTTTATGAATATGTGGTGTATTACTTCTCGTCATAAAACCGCTAGCAAATATGTTACACAAAAAAACGTTAGCCTATAAAACATGCAAATCTCCTACTATGATAGTTAGACATATTTAAACTTACTCATCAAGTTCCTCCTCAGATAGAAGTAGTTCATCAAGTTTTGGCTCCATATTACACTACATCTCACTGTCCTTGGAATTTAAAAGCTTGGTTTAAAAAAATAAAAATAAAAAATACTTTAGTTCTCTCCATATCTCCGTTGACACACACGAGTGGGTATGTATTACATCTCCTTCGATGTAATTCCATAACTACTACCATCTACTCCCAAATGGCAGGGCTTGCCTCAAAATAAAGGAATTACTCTTGAATTCGGGGGGGGGTCAGTGGTCTTTCTCTCGTGTGGTTTATCTCCTCCCTTAAATCCACCGGTAATGAAGTCTTTAGCATGTGAACAGAACAACTAATGAAGGGGTGGCTGCTTCCGCTGTTCTACTGGTGCTGTGACCGATGTACATATCTGAACATTGAACATATTTTCTGTCATTTTCAAACAGCAATTTTATTATGGCGTGCACTGGGCCCCTGGTCTTGCTTCGGCTTCTTGGACGGGGGTTCCACCTTACTCAGAACTGGAGCAGACAGGGGCAATCCAACTGTTTAATTTAAACAAAGCATCGCAAAGATCCCCGGGGGTACCCAGCGGGGAGTATGCACTCCGGAATCAGTGACCTTGGTGCAGAGCAACCAGAGTACCAAGTGAAGTGTCAGATACACAATTGACAACCGCAACCTGCTCAAAGGTTGATCCACGCCTGGGTTGTTAGAAGGTCCCGCCTCGGGAATGGCCAACCCGGAGTGAACACAGGCCATACCTTGCCTCTATGGTCTGACCAACTCAGCTTAACAAGAAGGTCCGATCCACTCATGGGCCAGTGTGGTGTGTAGAAGCACTCATGGGCCAGTGTGGTGGGTAGAAGGCCCCTACCCTGGGTATGACTGGCTCGTGGTTGAAAGAAGGGTCACTCAATTGAGGAATTCAATATATTGTGGTAAAAACCTCAAATTGAATAGTGTAACTGTCATTACATGTGACTGACGTAACATATTTTAACACCAGGCCTTTCAGCAGAAATAGCTGACCTGGGGTTTTGTTTGCTATGGAGAAGTTACTTATAACCTCTAGTAAGAGAATTTGTGAAAGGCAGAAAAAAAATCATGATGGAAGGCGCAGCAATAAAATAAACTGATGTTTCGTGTGACTGACGTTTCTTGTCGACTAGAACAACCTTTGGGACCATGTACTGGAAAAATAATTCAAAGTTCTTCTCAACAGTTGTAATTATGTCAAAGTAATCCATTTTACTTTACTATCTCAGAGAGGAATTCCATACTGAAGGCCAGTATGTTTGTATTGCTAAGTGTGGTGGAAAGCATGTGAATGAAAACTCAATAATCTGTGTGTGGAGAAAATGAACAATCAGTATAACCTCCATGGCATTCTGACAAACTACTGAAATGATCTACACTATTGAAATTAATTAGATTGTGTGCACTCTATTTAAATGTGAATCAAGTATTGTCTGCTGGAAGCTCCGCCCAGCTCTACCTGCCATGAATCCATGGCATGCTAGCCTTGATGCTAGCATGCCATGGGATTAGAGGGTGAGGTTTACATTACCTCGCTACTTTGCATGTGTTGTATCAGGATATTTTATTTTTTGGAACATTGATGAGAAGATGGTGGAGTGTGTGTCATTAACAGCTTGCTAGATCATCCCCTTGAATTTCTACAAGAGCTTGAGGCTTTAGAGCCACAGCTGTTACATAACAGTGTATTTTGTAAGAGCTTCAAAAATACACTGGAGCTGATTTGTTGTTACAGACAGTAATGCAACATGATGAAAACCAGTTCTGATTAGTCGGTTAAATTTACGTTTAAATTAGTTCCCTGCAGACCAAGTTTGTTTTCATTCAAGTTGCTAGCCTGCAAGACTGCGCAGACATTCTGAAACACACCAGGATGGAAAAAATCTATTCAAATTTAGACATTCTTTGTTCATAACAAATGGTTGGTTTACGCAATACTCATATTGCTTTGTAAAACAGCTGTGCTCGCTTTACAACCTAATCCCTGTACCTATGTATTTTAAAGGTCATAGACTTCAGTTCTCATGGGTCAAATACATACATAACATATATTAATCCAGAAATACAAATAAAGTGGAAATATTAAAACCTAACTTCAGCCACTATCTTATATCAATTAACATTTTCCTTGGCTGCACACAAAGCCAGGAGACCTAAAAAAGCAGCCGGCTGAAATTATATAAAGTATAGCCTCAACTGGGCCTTTTTTCCTCGAATACTGTATTCACTTAACACTTATGTAGGGAACACTCATGCACCTCACTCAAAACACCATGCACCAGATTTGACCACATTGAACATGCCTGTTGTTTTTTTTTGTTGCAGTAAATCAATTCCACAACCAAGATGTTTTGGTTAAAATGTGCTCACAGAGGACATGCCAATACGTCCACAGCCATACTACAACCATGCAATCGTTCATACACAGGCACGGATGCTGCTTACGCAAGATTTCAAAGTTCAGTTTAGGGTTTGCATTGTCCAGCTTACTCTTCCTCCTCAAAGGTCACACGGCATACCTATGTTTCTGACAAGCCTTAATCAGTTAAGGACAGCACAAGGGAGCCACAAGAAAAAAAAATAGCTTACTATATGGAATTCAATGAATGACCCTCATAATCTTCTGACAAAAAAACCTGATCTGACAGATAAATAACATTTAGGTTAAGTAGGCCTAATGTTTAGGCCTAGTCTTGAATAACTAAGACCAAGTCAGCTACACAAGCATGATTTTCATATGACTTATTCCTCCATCACAAAAGTGCAAAAGAATTTCAACAAAAAACTGAATGTATAAAATAAACAGCAGACACACTTTCCTTCAACATAGCCACTTGAGGTGACTTAATGTCAACTGGGATCGGTCATAAAAACTTGCAGGCTTTTCCTATTTTACCTGTTGTACTGATTTCTTCCTCTTTAGAGTGAAATGCTTACCTTCAAGATATTTCCAGGCTTCTTTCCAACACTAATATAACTGAAGTTAATTTGAGAGTTTTCTGAACTTTTATGACCTTTCCAGGTAGAAAAGGATGAGACTAATAAGTCAAAGTCAAATACAATTAACTTACCGCATATTCAATGCATCAAATAAGCAAATACCCTTCTTCCATTTTGAACATAAAACATTTTCAAAACTATAAGGTCAATAACACTGTTCAACTGATGATGTTACCACCACGAAGCACAGAAATAAATGCAAAAGGCTGGACCTACCACAACAGGATGATGGTAGGCTGCACAAAAGTGTGGCAGTCATGAAGATACAGATATAGATAACGTGCTATAACAGCATGCATACTTGGTTAAAAAAAAAAACAATATCTCTTAGGCCTTGACATTGTCGGCAAGGCTATGTATGGAAGAGGCCTACAGCATGGGCCGCTCTAATGCAAGTCGCCTTTTCTCAAGAGAGCGGGTAGCCCAAATGACTGTCACTTGTGGTGACTTTTGACAAGTTGAAATTGTGCATCATCTGTGGAAGCGCGAAAACCTGCAACTGGAATTGTACTAGTAATGTAGCTACACGTGCAAAGAAAATGAGTAATAAAATGACCCTGTTAAGACACCCAGGCATTCGGCTCAACCGAGAGTTAGAGAAGTATTCCAATTGTCATTCACCAACTTTAAGCGACACGGCGTAGCCTACACAACAACCTCATAGAAGTATTACGACAATCGAATATGTGAAACATCAGCATTCAGACACCTGCAGACTATATCGAATCCACGTTTTAATAATTTTTCGTAGGTGAGTTGCCATAGACTTAAACGCCGATAACCCGGCTATATTTAATGAACAAAATAAAGCTAGTAGCCCCCACCCACGCTAGAGAATATAATACGATTAAAAGCATAAACTGAAAGATGCCAATGAATATGTACTGCTCAACAAAGCGACACAATGACGTTTCGTTTCCATACTGTGTTTTTACAATTATCATTTAGAAAGCACACGGTTTAGAATAATTTACCTTTCTTTTCTCTTCAGTCTAGCAGGTCAGTGACGGCGGCCATGACAGTTCCATCCGGGTAACAGCTTGTGTGCTGCGTGTTGGTGGTGAAGCAACTAGCTAAAGCGGATGAATATGGATTACCTGTAAGAGTCATTACCCCTACGCTTTTTGACAAATGTCTGAATATCTCGCGAAATTAAACATAAAACCACATGTGTTGGAGAATGGTGAATCTAGATTACTTAAAGCATCAACACAAGGCGCCAGCCGAAGGTTCCGTCTAAGCCCCATTACTAAAAACAGCCACAACGTATTAGCAATGTTTATAACAACAGTATTAGCTCATAGTCCTTTGCTTTCTCAATGCGCAGTTTCAGTAGATGTCAGAGGCGCCATTACAGATACGAATGCGCGCCATTTCTTCCGGTGAAGAAGACTAGAAATCGTCTCGAATCAGTGGGATTTGGTCATCTGATGGAACAATTTATGACTAGAACATTCCACATTCTGGCTACGAAGTACAATATTGTTACATGCATCATCATGCAATAAGCTAGCCGACGCAACTGCTTTAATTAAATCAGGCAACAACGGTCTACATCTAACTGTATTAAACCCTTTGTTTACAAGAATAGCTAAATCTAATTTTGTATCCTCAGTTTCTAAGTTTTCCAGACTTTCCTGCTTTTTGAATTTATCAGTAAATTGACCTTACAGGCCACTCAAGTAACATTAACATTGGTAAGTCATACAAGAGAGCTTAACAATGAGTAGACAGCCTTAAAAATATGAAAGTTTAGCCTCAGAAACCACATGTACAGTCATCTCAATGGTAGAGAAAATTCTGAGCTGCTGTGCATGTAGCCTACTTTCTGAGAGGCACTTCCTCAGAATGAAAAAAACAAAACAAGTAACAAGGCACACCGCACCCATAGCAGTCTTCAGTGATTTCCATATGGGGGAAAAGAGGACAGGACTCTTTGGCCTTTGGTGAGGAGGGCATTATGCATTATGGTTATGCATTATTTTGGGGTCTGTGTATGTGCTAGGGAGAGGGGAGGCTACAGAGCTCAAATGAGACTTGAGTTACAAAAACACAGAGTTTTTCTGACTAGGCTATAGGATCACAACTTCCTCTCTGACTTTTTGTGGAGGGAAAAAATGTAGGGCGATCATCTGCCAACTGAAATATGATCCATTTCTTTTCCTCCCACTAAGGCCTGTCTCATTTAGCAGTAGTTCCGGCTAGTTTTATCATTTGAGCTGATGTGCATACAGTGCCTCACACTCATGTTTTTTTTAAATTTGCATTTACATTAAATGTTACATTTTCTTCCCATAGCAGAGTGAAGCAAACTCATAGATCTCTGACTGGTGGAGCCAAATGATAGCATTCCAATGGTAATATGTGTGCTTGGAATGATCCATGAAGAGTCACATAATGTAACTCATATCCACAAGGATATGTTACTGTGGACGCAGGAAACTCAAAACAGGAAGACGATAGTGAAGTGTGCAACATATCTACTGATTTTATTGCTGATTTTATCTGCTAAAACAGAGCATCTGAAACCGAAGTATAGCCCGTTGTCTGTGGATGCAGCAGCATTCATTTCCCATTGTTTAAAGAGCTCATACTCACTGAAATTATGTCATATAGAAAAAAACGCAAGTCTTCTTATTGCCTCTTTCATTCTCTGTGGGTATGCCAGGCTTGGCAGGCTGATGCATCTCCAGGGTCTATCCATCTGCTTCTTCAGCAGTTCCCTTTAAATTATTAAATAAACTTTTTTATTTTCATATTTTTTCTTGGGCTGCCATTTTCAAAATCATTTCTGATCTAAGTTGCAGTTATGGCAGTGTGGAAGTGGTTCTTCCACTTTCAACAGATAATGGGCTGGCGTCCCAGTCTTGCCATTCCAGTGAGAGACACAACTTTGGAACGTCCTTCCTTGTTCTTTTGTGCCAGAATAGTAAGCAAATGTTATTTACCCACTCCTTGACTCCTTGACTGAAATATTAATACACAGACTATGATTTCATTTTGACAGACAAACAACATTTGGACAGAGAAAATGAAAATAAACAGTACATATGTTGTCTATATGTTTTAGGTGATGAAGAGCCATGCCATGCCATCCTTACAGGAGATAAACCATGTGATTAAAATCTGCATAACACAACAACCAAGCAATAGGAAAGATGCACTCTATTGTGCCTTAGTGATGTCATCTGCTGTCAAGCACACATTTGTTTGGGAATATTAACACCTATTTGATGGGTGTAATTATCCACCTTTGAATAGTAATAACACATGGGCCTGATGTCATGCAAGTCACACCTTTTTGTATGTGAGAGTTGACGCAATGTCATGTGACTATTGCATATGAGGTCACAACCCAGAATTAAAAAGTAACATCACTTGATATTCTTATTTCCTTTATGCTTTGATTTACTATGATATTTACAGTTGATACAACATAGAGCTGCTTTAATTTTAGAAGACTGCCCTTGTAATGAGAAATAATTTATCTCAATTTATCTAAAATAATACTCATGCACAATGAGCATGATGCATATAAACATGGAAATATAAATCACAACAACATCTATATATATATATGAACATGAAAATATAGATCACAACAACAGGCAAGACAACAAGCAACAAGACTCTTGAACCTTCAGCCAGAGCAAGCAGGTTTGGACGTTTGCAGACATTAGCACACTGATAATGGCTTTGAGTGCAGTTCATGGTTTAATCCTGTCAAGTACAGCAGTTGTTACCATCTTTGATCAGTTTGAGGAAGGTCATTTAGCAATGAAAGTCTTATCACTCTTAAATGTTTCTCAATGAGGTATTATATGCATCTAGTCAGTGTGTATTTATTGTATCTGCTGAATAAGAAATACATGTCCATTCATGTCTTTACCCAAGTTTGTACAAGTACTTGTTTGCAAACTGAATAAGATGACATGACATTTGTCTGTTGCATGCCAGGGTGGTCAGTGTTAAAACATTAAACTAATTCAGTATTAAGCATATGCAAGTGAAGGACTTTCAAAAATGTCTAATATTAACCTTAACATCAGGTGGAAGTAACTTACTACATGTTCGACTCTACAGAGTTGTAAAACAGCAAATTGTCTTTGAAGAATATTCTTATGTAGCACATGAATTATTCTGGAAACAGAACCAGGAATTCTACATTGTAGTCTTTTCAATAAAAAGTCTTATACAGAATAAAGGCATATGTAAACATTTTCACTGGATTTACAGTTAGTTATTGGTCACATGATTACATTTAAGACCAAACAATAGGACACCAATTAATAGACACTTGAAGCTGTGAATTGCTCCAGAACATCATGCTTAGCTGAAGTTGTCTGAAGTTTGACAGAATTTCTTATGTGTGAATGCATATCAGATGTAAATGGGGGTGTAGCAGAGCAATTGTAGGCACTGTCACTGACAGAGGTCATGTGATCTTCAAAGTAAGATGTTCACCTGGCCACACCCAATTCAGAGGGGCTTGCCTTTGCATCCAGGTGGGGAGAGGGAGGTATAAATACAGTTGGCCTTCAGGTCAGTGTCAGCATCTCACAAGGAGCAAGCAGATAGCACCTCTGGAGCTTTAGGAACCAGAACGCCAGAAAAAAAGACACGAGACTACCAGTTGAACAGTGCAATTGGGATTTAAGAATATCCTCATAAACATGTGGAATGACTGCAGTGTTGGTGAGTTTATTTTGGATAACCTCTCTTTATTTATTTTTGTGGAATTTGTTGAATGTGTGTGTGTGTATTTTGTGTAGTGTGTATTTTCCCTCTACACATCCTTGTCCAAACGTCACTATCTGTAGTGTGTGTGTGTGTGTGTTGTCTATCAGTGTGGGATACATGGCAACAAAAAAAGACACCTCTCTTTCCCACGGCTCCCTCCCCAACGTGCTTCCCTCCTTTCCTCTCCTGTTGCCATGGTCTCCTGTTTTGATTTTGTCTTGAAAAGTCAAAGGTAAAGTTGTTGAAGTATATGTTTAATGTGATACATGTTGCACATGGCCATGTTATATGCATGGCATGCCAATGCGAACATTATGTGATCAGTTTTTGCAATTAACTTGACTGAGGCATGGCCATAACGTGAACATTTTTCTCCTCACAGCCCAAGATGGCTCCTCACAGGCCCATAAGATGGCAGGCCGCAGGAAGAGAACCAGCTTCACCAAGGAGCACTTAGAGCTCCTCCGCATGGCCTTTGAGGTGGACCCTTACCCAGGCATCAGTGTGAGGGAGAGCCTGGCACAGGCAACTGGACTTCCAGAGTCCCGCATTCAGGTATGTTCTTATAGAGAAAATATTGTTCACTGATGAATGTTTACCATATACGAATATATATATATACATATATATTTATAAGAAATGTGAAGACAGAGTTGTCTGACAGATGGTTTCTTTTTTTTCATCAGGTATGGTTCCAGAACAGGAGAGCCAGGACTCTGAAGAACAGGAACAACAGGATGACCTCTCCTCCATCTGCCTCTCTCCCTCCGAGCCCCTTCACTCCATCTCTAAACCACAGGGCTGAGGACAAGAGCCAGCAGAGGGGCACCAATGACGTCCTCTACATGAGCACCAACAACCAGCCGGCAGGCCACTCTCAAATCAAGGAGGAGGACATGGACTGCTTCTACGACAGCCTGTCTCCCCAGGCTTCTGGCTTCTCTCAGAGGGACATTGGCTACTTCAGCACTCCTTCCTTCCGGTCAGGGCAGAGTCGTCTGCTGGGCAGTGACTCCAGCCCTACCTACCAGACCCCCACCATGCACCACAACGCTCGTAACAACTGGAGCATCACAGCGACTCCCGACAGCACTTCTCCAGAGTCCCTGTGGAGTCCTCAGTCTTCCGTGGGAAGAAGCTTTGCCAGTGACGGCCAGTTCTTCGCTTTCCCGTCTCAACCTGGACCACCACCACCCTACCCCCACCGAGTGTCGGTTCAGTCTGGGTACATGGGGTCGGTATCCAGCTCTCCTGCCTCACCGGATTCGGCTTGCTGTGACATGGGGCCGGACAATTCCTCTCTCTCCGCCCAGTATTCCTCATTCAGTGGGATGTGGGACATGTCTACCCCAGAGCAATTTACCAACTTGGCTCCTCTGCCTGACTTATCTTCTCAGTGTCTGGAGGATGTCCTTGGGGAGATGCAGCCAGACTGGTGGAAGGTCACAGGGCCTGTGGATCCCCTTAGCAAAAAATGAGACTTTTACTAGAGACTTATTCACACAGCAGAGCTCTCTGGAGCTTCTTTTAAGCCTGTATGTTTTTATTGCTGCTACCTCACAATTCATGCATTTGTAGAAAAGGAAAACTTGAGCTTTAGAATGGATATTTATTTTGTATTTATTAGTATGTATTTAAGGTATATTTATTTGCTGGTAGACTATTTATTAATTAATTGAAAGGAATAACAGTGGTTCAGTATCTAAACATGAAAACAACAGTGTGGCCATTAATCATCATAATTATTTAAATAAAGTATTTGTATGAAATCCTTTGGTCTTATCATGTTATTTTCGAAATACAAAATTCTGATGTAGTAAAGTGAATCGCTTGTTCTAAACCAAGCACCTCCTAAAACAGGGTCACTTCTCAATAATCTTGGGCAGACGGAACGTTTACTACCGGAATGGATTTTCTAGTCGGTATCTCGATGTCGGTGGAATCACTTCCGGGTGCAGCAAGCACACGTGAAAACATGTTGTAGAAACACAGGCATAGAGTGCCTGAATGTAACGCGGCGCATCAGTGACCATATAATCACATAGTTGGTGAATATTGTCGAAACGTCGAAATTAATCTAGAGCTTCGAAAGGTAAAATAGCTGCTTCGCAGTGCAAAGATAAACTTACATACAGTTTGATTGTATTGGTTGAATAGTGTGTAGATGTTCCCTTTACGATAGGGAAATGATAACTTATTTAAGATAACAGCTAAAGTCATGCTAACACGTATTTACAATGTAATAACATTCACATCACTTTGTTCGTTTCTGTGTTCATGGCATTGGAGAACCACTAGAGTTGTTTAATGTTGCTTACATGAAGTTTTGCCAGACAGAATGTTGCTTATCTAGCTGTTAACTCTGTGGGGGCAGGTCGTGGTAAAATCACTGACACTGTAGTCATGCACGTTATTTGTTATTTTATCTCTGTCATTTTGTCCTCCAACTGAGTTGCCCGTGGAGTTACTGGACTGTAAAGGATTGCCATTATTTGAAATCGCAATGAGCCATGATTCGCACACGTTCTCACAGATTTGCACATACACTAGGATACATTGTATAATGTGAGTTACAGAGCAGTGTGTTTTGTTGTTACAGCTCTGATCTGAGAAGATGGAGGGAAAAGAGAGGAAGGAGCAGAAGAAACATCAGCACAAACACAGTGGCCCCAAGGCGCAGAAGAAGAATAAGAAGAAGCAGATTGGACAGGAGCCTGAACAAGATGCCCGCAAGAGGAATCCCAAGGCCTTCGCCGTCCAGTCGGCTGTGCGCATGGCCAGGACCTTCCACAGGTTTGCTTTCACTCTCTGTCTCTCTTCTATCTAGTCTACATTTTATCTCTCTTTGCATCGCCCGATCGACGTCTCTCTCTTAATCACTCTCTGTCTCCACTACAGTCACTCACTGTACTCAAACAGTCTTTGACCAGTTACTTATCTAACTAGTGTATTGTCATACCCATGTGTTATCACACTATCCACAATATATAACTTTATTCACTAACTTAGGTTGAAGGTAAGGAAAAATACTTAGTAGGCCTTTAAATCCTCTACACTCCAATAGATTATTGAGCATGCCATTCAGGATATAAATTGCAAGGTAATTTATGAGTTTCAAAATTACATTTTAGGACTCAGGACATAAAAACCAGGAAGCATCACATTCCCCTGGTGGACCGAGCACCTTTGGAACCTCCGCCCATTGTTGTGGTTGTAGTAGGACCTCCAAAGGTTGGCAAGAGTACCCTCATTCGCTGCCTTGTCAAAAACTACACGCGTCAGAAGCTTGGGGACATCTGTGGGCCGGTCACAATTGTATCAGGTGGGTGTGTTAGGATAAAAGCTTCTGCTAAATGACAATGTAAATGTAAATGTGTGTTGCCACTCTGAAGGGCTTTAAGCCCATTTAGATGTTAAGTATAATACCTTTATTAGCATGCTCCTGTATATCTGTTTCATAGGTCATATTATCAAATCGGGATTTACAGAAATTCAGTGTTGTGTTATTTCTATTATTCGTGAGAAAATGTTTTAATATGTCTTTTCCTTTCTTTGGTAACAGGAAAGAAGAGGCGCCTGACCTTCATTGAATGTCCCAATGACATCAACTCAATGATAGACGTGGCCAAAGTGGCTGACCTGGTACGTCTTTTGTCTCCTTGCTGGTTCCGTAATTCATAACTTTTTTCCCCTCATGGTCTTTTACCTTTTCACTTAGCTATGTAGTTTCCAAACAATTCTCATATTTCTGAATGTGTATATATGCTGAATCCAAAGCCTCATTGGATTTGAAATTGAGCCCATGCTCAGACTACTCGCAGGTTTCGAGGTTTCAGCCTGTCCTTTTTCTCCAGGTGTTGATGCTCATTGATGCCAGCTTTGGCTTTGAGATGGAGACCTTCGAGTTCCTCAACATCTGCCAGGTGCACGGCTTCCCCCGCATCATGGGCGTGCTGACGCATCTTGACTCCTTCAAGAACAGCAAGGCCCTTAACAAGACCAAGAAACGCCTCAAACACAGGTTCTGGACTGAGGTCTACCAGGTGAGACGCTTGATGAGAACTGCTGTATGAGGTCATTGCGAAGCCCTTGATTGGATAAGCCCGGAGTAGACAGATTTACAACATACTTGTTTTAAGTCTTCAGGAACGATCAGAATTAGAGTGTTCTTAACAGCACTTGTTTCTCTGTTGTCAGGGTGCCAAGCTGTTCTACCTATCAGGCATGGTCTATGGAGAGTACCAGCTTCGGGAAGTAAAGAACCTGGGGCGCTTTATCTCTGTCATGAAGTTCCGACCTCTGGTGTGGCAGACCTCTCACCCTTACGTCTTGGCTGACCGGTGAGGCGGATTGTTGGTTATCATATTTACTTATCATAGCCAGAGACGGTTAAATGGCTTGTGTAATTGTGCATTGTGAAATTGTGAATTGTGTACTGACGCATAGTATACAGATAAGATAAAGTGACAAGTTGTTACTGATTATGTTATATGCTAACACTGAAATATGTGAATAGTGTCTTCCAGTTTTTTTTCTCTTAGTTTCTCTCTGCTCAACATTCTTTGATTTTACTCTTATCTCTCTCTCTCTCTCTCTCTCTCTCTCTCTCTTTCTCTCTCGCTTTCCCCCATTCTCCCTTTACCCTCAGAATGGAGGATCTGACCAATCCTGAGGATGTCAGGCAAGACCCTAAATGTGACCGGACCGTATGTCTCTATGGCTATCTGCGCGGCACATTCCTGAAGAACAAGGGGCAAGTCCACATCCCTGGTGAGTACCTGTCTGAAATGCCTCCCAACTTTGCAGAATATAATTCAGTTTAGAAAACTTGTCTTTTATGCTGAGATACATATGCAGGCTTTGGCTTCATAGAAATTCTGAAAGCACTACATCCATTTATTTGTCTGCCTCTTTTGTCTAAAGTGACTTACAATTGAAAAGAACAACAATAAAAAAACAAAAACACACACAAAAAAATGTATCATTACCATGTACTAATTACTAGATAAATTACTATTTGTCAATGAACTGTATTAGAGTAGATCCTGCAGCAGAAATGGGTATTTTTTTAGCACGGGTGGTACTCATCATGTGACTTGACTGTGTTCCCCTAGGTGTGGGTGACTTTTCTGTGGGAGACGTGAGCTTCTTGCCGGACCCCTGCCCATTGCCTGCGACCCTGAAGAAGAGGGCCCTGAACGAGAAGGAGAGGATGATCTATGCCCCCATGGCTGGTGTGGGCGGCGTGGTGTACGACAAGGATGCCGTGTACATTGATATGCCAGGCGGCCATGCCAAGCAGCAACAGGTCAGGGGAACACATCGCATCCCGGCTGTTTAAGATCACTGAAGGCAGTCTGTTGCAATCATTTAGAGCTAATGTTTTAAACTGCAGCTCCTCAAAGCCAACGTTGCTATTGATAAATTAAGTGATTCATTTAGAACTAATTTAGAACAGATTTGTCATACTTTCTCTTGTATATTAGTGTTATTTGTAATGTGATGTCCATAACAATGTGACGTGGTCTTGGAGATCTTTGGTGTGAGGATGCTACTTTCCTACTCCTCTTTGCAATATTTCTTTGCTATTTATTTGCTTTGCATAAATAAACTGTGATTCACTGGGAGAGCTTGTCTTAAAAGCAGTATCTTATCTGCCCATCTCAGGAGGAGATGCGGCCCACCACAGAGCTTGTGCAGTCCCTCATCGGCACGCACGCCACCCTGGATGCCAAGATGGCCGCCAGCAAAGTGTCCCTGTTCACAGACAGAGAGGCGCTGACGCAGGAGGAGGTGGAAGTGAACGGGTGAGCTGGACTTAAGAGCACCCAAGTCTCCTGTGAATCTGGAATTAAATAGAAGAGTGTTTTGACAGAAAGACTACACGATATGATGTATGTGTTCTTCACGCCATGGGCATAAAAGAGTCTGTGTCAACAGGGGACTTCTGGGCAGGTTTGAGCTTAGAACAGGAGGCTTCTTGGAAATTTGCCATTCAAGTTTTGTCAAGTTTTACCACTTTTTTTTCTTTTTTTCTTTGATCATTTATCTTACTGACTCATTTACTTTTGTTGTTTGAGTTTGTGTCTCTGCGTGTTTCTGGCTTATAGCAAAAAGGGACTGATTTGTCTTGGTGTGTTTAAACATTCTCCAAACAGGGCCAAGCAGGGGCCCACTGAGAGCCAGGTATGGGACCCGGAGGCAAAGAGACAGAGGAGGAAGGCGATCTTCGCTGGAGAAGACGAGGAAGAGGAGGAGGAGGAGGAGGAGGATGACGATGAGGGTGAAGATAGTGAGGATGATGATGAAGAGGAGGAGGATGAAGATGGGGACGAGGAAGAAGAAGATGAAGACAGTGAGGAGGAGGAGGAAGAGGAGGAAGGAGATAAAAACCAGAGTGGGCCACCTCTGGTGAAGAATTTCGAAGCCGTGGAGAAGGAGGAGGTGAAGGAGGCGGATGTTCCCCCAGTGAAGAGGCAGAAGGTGGAGGAGGTGAAGAGGAAAGCGGAGAAGGAGGTGGTCGCAGAGGTACCAGCGTTCGCAGACAGCGATGATGAGCTGGAGAAGAGCGAGGCAGAGGAAGAGAGCGGAGAAGAGGAGTCTGAAGACGAAGAGGAGGAGGAGCAGGTGAAAGGAAAGGTGCCAGCAGATTCTGGACACTGCTCTGAAGAGGAGGATGAAGAGGAAGAAGATGACGACGATGAAGAGGAGGAGGAAGGAGAAGGAGAAAGTGGTGATGAAGAGGAGGATGAAGACTCTGAAATGGAGGAAGAAACCTCCAATGCTGAAGTACCTCAAAAGAAGGCCAAAGGGCCGAAGGTCACCACGCAGCAGCAGGAGGAAGAGGAAGAGGAGGAGGAGGAGCTGAGCTACGACACCGAAGGTGAGAAACCCTCTGAACTCACGTCTCATCATAGCCCCTCTCTCGCTCTTTTCCTCCATTTATCCGTGTTCACCAACTCTGCCATCTGTTGGGGGGCACGGCCCCGTCGTGTGTTTGTTGTTGTGTTTGTTTACCTCACACATCCCGTCTCGCCTCAGGAGCCCTGCGCTGGAAGCAAGACCTGGCCCAGAAAGCCGCTGAGGCGTTTCTACGGAGACAGCAGGCTACCCCAAACCTGCGCAAGCTTGTATATGGCATAGGTGAATATGTTGCACTGACGGTTCACGGTGTTGATGTCACTTGAAGTTTAGCAGTTGATTTTGAGGCTACCAGAGCACAATACTATATATATATTTATAAATAAATATTTTTAAATGTTGTTAAATTGGTCTAGTTTTATTTAGCTATACATCTTAAATCCACTTTAAATTCTAGATTGTCTTTGATTGTAATACACATACATATGTATAGTGCTGTGTTGTGGTGGACTGTGCTGTGCCCTGTTGAACCTTTCTGCTGATTTACATGATGTTCCTCAGTGGCGGTGGAGGACGGTGATCTGGAGGAAGAGGAGGTGGGAGGTCTGTTCAAGGTCAGCCGGCCAGAGAAGGGCAAGAGGCTGCGAGCCGATGCCATGGATTGCTCCCGGTTTGAGCTGGACGCCAGCCACGACTGGGATCAAGAGGAGGTGAGTCTTTGGGCTTGGACCGAAACCTCTAACCCTCTATTGAATGTTATCAAACTTGGGTTGTTTCTGAGAGGGAAAAAGGGCAGAAAAAAGGTGTTTTGCTATTGTAGTAAAAAAAAAAAACACTGTCCTCAAATAATCTAGCCTGGCTCCGCCCGCCAGTCTTGAACTGCTGTTAGCAAGATGAATCAATGGGTCATTCTGAGGGGCCCACCAATCAAGCTAAGTGCAATAGCACTGAAATGAAGCCTTTGTTTAATTAATACAAGCAGCAGTAGCAACGCTAGCAAAATTGAAGAATTGAAGCTGGAGCAAGAAGAATGTAATATTATTCATCAAGGGCAAAGACATCGTTGCTAACAGGGTTTGGGAAAAGCCTAATATGTCAGCTTGCATCGTTGGTGGCAAAGTAGCATAGCGTAGTATAGCAACCCCATAGTGGTTAATGCGGATTGGTTAAAGGCTGGTCAAATGGTTTTAAAATTAAACCGAAATCTACACCCATTAGGGTGCAATGACTGAAAACAGTCCCTCCTGGAGTGAGGCCACACCCTCTTCACAAAGTTACACGACGCTACAGGTAACCTTGAATGGGCAGAGATGGCAAAACTGGAACCATGACTGGTACTCTCAGTAGAATCTGGGGGGAAATCAAGATTAAGGCAACATATGGAGGAATGTCATTAACCTTTCCCTGTCTGTGTCTAAATATTTGATGGATAATCTAGTTGTTTTTGTCTCATGTCCATCATTTCCAAGTGTCATGGCTATACTTAACTAAAACAAAGTCGCCAGTAATTGCATAGATGTTGTTAAGCGGTTATGCTATCAGAGTGTTACTTTGAACGTTCCGGATGCTTATTCTTGAATCATATAATGCCCATCCATAACGATGTACAATAGCAATGTGCCTAATGAAATTAAATAATGTCAGTAATGGAAATGCCTGTGTAATCGTTAACAGACAGTGTTGACACTAGAGGGTAGTTTC
This sequence comes from Clupea harengus, assembly GCF_900700415.2. Taxonomy (NCBI): domain Eukaryota; kingdom Metazoa; phylum Chordata; class Actinopteri; order Clupeiformes; family Clupeidae; genus Clupea; species Clupea harengus. The sequence continues at coordinate 8,952,069 of NC_045174.1, read as the reverse complement.
AAAGGACATCTATTGTTTCCACTAAAATGAAGTGCAATATGAGATACTGTAGCTGTGGAAGTTGAGTGTCAGTACTTGTGAGCCTGATCCTTGTTCAGTGATTCTGAGGGCATATTTGATTATCCTCACAGTCATTACTGAATGCCATTTTGGCTCTGTATTGTTCTTTGAAATTGAATTGAGAGGAAGCACCCGAGACAGCACTGGCTCTGTCAGTCAGGCGTGGTACTGAGAAGTCCAAGTGCTTTTAGATAATCTCTGTGTGTGTGTGTGTGTGTCTGTCTGTCTGTCTGCCTGCCTGTCTGCCAGTCTTACTGTTGATAATAATTCCGCCCTCTCCATCTCTCAGATGTTGGCCTCCATAAAGGACTGTTTTGTGACTGGCAAATGGGAAGGGGACAAAGACGCCGCCACCCTTCTGAAGGAAGATGGTGAGCTTCTGCCTTTTCTCTCTCTCTCTCTCTCTCTCTCTCTCTTTCTCACACACTTCATGCCTGGTCGCTTCCTCCTTCATGTTTTGTTGCTGGTGTCATCTCGTATTCTGGTCCCTACTCTCAGTAGACTTGGGTTTCTGCTCATTGGCACTGCCTTGCTGTTATTTCAGACGAGCTCTACGGGGACTTTGAAGATCTGGAGACCGGGGTGGTGCACCAGGGCGAGTCTGGGGCAGCAGGAGACCAGGCCGAGGTACCGCTTTTATTTTTGACTGCAGAGAGAGGTTGGAGAAATGTGATCAGAGAACTGCACAACCTAGGCCGCTGTAGTTGTGTGTGTGTGTATCTGTCGCACTCTCCTCTACTTAGACACACACACACACACACACACACACACACACACACACACACACACACACACACAGTCTGTCGCACTCTCCTCTACTTAGACACACATACACACACACACACATACACACACATACACACACATACACATACACACACACACACACACAGACACACACAGTCTGTCGCACTCTCCTCTCTGTCTTTCAAAGACACACAGAGAATTTTGAATTTTCAAGCACTGTACACTGTTGAAAAGGCCTTGGATTTGTAGATGTCAGTTTTGGTATTTCTGTGTATTTATTTCCCTACTATGTGCATGATCCAGGGAGGCAGCGATGAAGACGATGATGGCAACAAAGATGAGGACGAGGAGGACAAGCCACAGGTGAAGTTTGACGACCAGGAGATACAGAAGAACAAACGGCTGGAGAAGAAGCGGCGGATGAAGGAGCGTTTCAACTCGGCCTACGACGACGGAGACGGAGACGCCACCTACTTTGACGACCTCAAGGACGAGATGAAGAAACAGGCTGAGGTAAGAGGTCACATGCGTTCAGGAAGAATTATTCTGCAGCCTAGGGCACTCAAACCAGTGCAACCATCACAGTTCCACTGAATGTATGAATGGACCTGTATGTTGTACTTAGTGTACAGCTTAGCACAGTTTACTAATAGTATTAGGTTCTTAGTGCTTAGTTCTAATGCCCATTTTGAATCAGCAGTTGTATAGAAGTAGCTGTGGCTCTGATGGGATCCTTTTACTCAGTGTGGTATTTTATATCAACATTGTGCAGTAAACAGTGAAGCAATTGCCGTTCGGCCAATTTTACGCTTCAAATACTGTTTTTGCCTCTCGCTGTGAGTTCTGTGCAGCTAACTTGTGTTTATGGGTCTCTTGTGGCTGTTTTTAGAGGCAACTGGTGTGAACTGATCAGGTCACATCTTGCCATCCTTGCTGCGTCACATTGAGTGTGAAATAGACATTACATTTACTGAAATAAAATTAAAATGTCTTCTCTGGCAGGGCAGTAGGATTGAAGGTCTCTACACTACAGAAATAGTATCCCATGCGAGGTGATATTCTTCATAGTTCCTAGTTCATCATGAAGTCCTCATAGTGGCTACAGAATGGTCTCTACTTATATATTTCCAATATATTTAAGCATGCTGTTGCCATGACAACCGACAGACGTTGTGAAACCGTGGGCTGTTTTCCCTTTTGTCGCTTAATTTCCTGTTTTGATTTATGTACATTCTAAACTGCTAACCCAGCGGTAACAGAGTCCAAGGGGTCGTATTTGTGTGAGGGTAGCCTGTTCAGCAGTCCTTAAATTGCCAACCCACAAGAGATTGGGAGGCCTGTGAAAATCTCCCTTAAGCAGTTTTCAGGTCAGCTGCAACAAAGAACCCACGTACAAGCCTGCTCCTCCCAGGAATGTAGTTTGACACCATTTTTAAAAATATATTTGTTTGGTTGTCCGTGTGCCTGAGCTGACGGTGTGTAAACAAGTGTGTGTGTGTGTGTGTGTGTCTGTGTGCGTGCTCGACTAAAATGCCACACATTCTCTGACAGTCCCCCTCCCCCATCTCTGTGTCATTCCCTCGATCTCCCTCTTCATATCTCTTTCTCTCTCTCTCTCTCTCTCTCTCTCTCTCTCTCTCCTGTCACAGCTGAACAGGGCTGAGTTTGAGAACGTGGACGACGACACGCGGGTGCAGTACGAGGGCTTCCGGCCTGGCATGTACGTCAGGATGGAGATCCCCTCCCTGCCCTGCGAGTTTGTCACCAATTTCGACCCCCACTATCCCATCATCCTCGGCAGCCTGGGGGGCAGCGAAGGCAATGTGGGCTACGTTCAAGTGAGTGTTGAGCTAACAAGGATCACTCAGTCAGACAGGACTTATGGTACAGGATCACAGCATTCTCTGAAAGGAGTGTGTGTGTGTGTGCGTAGGAGGTGAAATATGAAATTGTCAAACAAAGCAGTCCTATAACAACAATGTAAAGGAGTGACTGGTAGGTTGGCATCATCCGTCATGCTGATTGTAAGGTCCCATCTGATAATACTGAGCCTGACAAGACACATAGTTCTATTTGTATTTTCTATCTCCCTCTCTGTCTCTTTTTCTCTCTCTCTCTCTCTCTTTCTCTCTCTCTCTCTCCTCTGCCTCTCTTTCTTACAGTTCAATTCAGTGAGCTTTATTGGTGTGAGAAATCGCTTGTATTGCCAAAACAAAACATTTGAACACAGAGTTTAAACAGAGTTTACCATGGGTAGAAGATACAACGTATGATGTTTCTCTTCTCTCACTTTCTTTCTTTCCTTCTGTCTTTCTTTGTCCCCCCCCCCCACCCTCACACACACTCTCTCTCTCTCTCTCTTTGTGTGTGTGTCTCTCTCTCTCTCTCGGTTTCAGATGCGTCTGAAGAAACACCGCTGGCACGGTAAGATCCTGAAGACGCGCGACCCGCTCATCGTGTCCATGGGCTGGAGGCGTTTCCAGACCATCCCCCTCTACTACATCGAGGACCACAACGGCCGCCAGCGCCTGCTCAAGTACACGCCCGAACACATGCACTGCGGCGCCACCATCTGGGGTAAGGACCCTTATGCACACTCTTCATCTGGATGTGGACTGTCTTTAAAAGGCTTTGTCCTATTTGACCCACAACAGTGAAATTACCGTTTTGCACTGGCTACTGTGTAACTGGAGGAAATCAAGAATAAGGCTAATTATTGTGTATATAAAGCTGTGTGTATTTGGATTTAGCTTGAGTGGAGAATACTTTCAGCAGGGACCTCCAGTGTTTGCTCTGCCTATGGCACATACAGCTAAGGTTATTATGAGCTGGTGAGATGGTTTCCTTACCTGGTGAGGGATGGAAATGTGCTAAGCATCATCTCAAGAAGGTGGGGGGGGGGGGACCTTTAGCCACTGAGGAGGCCATATGTCCTTAGATTGCATTTAGGTCATTTAGGCAGCTATTTTGCTTGCTAATGACCCTCTGAAAGTGGGTATTGATTAGGCGCTCTCTCTCGCTCTCTTTCTGTCTCATTGCCGCAGGGCCCATCACCCCTCAAGGCACAGGCTTCCTGGCAGTGCAGTCTGTCGCCGGCACAAAGGTAAGCACTCCACGCCACCTGAGCAAACCCATACACACACACACACACACACACACACACACACACACACACACACACACACACAAATATTGGGTTCTACAAGGCTGAATTGACTGAACATTGCCCTGCTTTCATTCATAGTGGATTGGATGTCATAGTGCCATTAGGGGGCAATGTCTCCTAATTAAATGAATTGTTTGTGTCCTTTTTTCAATCTGATCTCTTTTCTTTGGAGAATGGTATCGTAAATCAGGCTCCTTTTGTTTTTATCTCAGGCGGGATTTCGCATCGCGGCCACAGGTGTGGTCTTGGACCTAGACAAGTCAGTGACCATAGTGAAAAAGCTTAAGCTGATCGGCTACCCTTACAAGATCTTCAAGAACACGTCCTTCATTCAGGTGTGTGTGTGTGTGTGTGTGTGTGTGTGTGTGTGTGTGTGTGTCTCTCTCTCTCTCTCTCTCAGCCTCAACTCTCTGGAGGCCACCAGCCCATTTCAAAAAGCCCCCTCTCTCTCTCTCACCTTCTCCTCTCTGTGCCGAGAAAGGGCAGCAGACAAATTGAAACCTTAGAGCCTGAGACTGGTGGCTGGGACAAATCGATAGATTTGACTACTGCAGAGCTTTGAAGTTCGGAGCTCTCGTTTATCTCCATTGACAGAACTTTCAAATACATTTTTTCGGCCTGTTTTTGTAACCAATAGCGTGAGGCTAAGAGTGCCCAGTTGTGTTTTTGAAGTGAGCGAGATGGAACAGTCAGACTGGAGACCTCATTCAAAAGGCCTGTGTGTCGTGTGTCCCCCCCCCCCTCGTCCTCCTCTGTAGGGCATGTTCAACACGGTGCTGGAGGTGGCCAAGTTCGAGGGTGCATCCATCCGGACAGTCAGCGGGATCAAAGGTCAGATCAAGAAGGCCCTGCGGACGCCGGCTGGGGCTTTCCGCGCTTCCTTTGAGGACCGGCTTCTGATGAGCGGTGAGTGGGTGTGTTAGAATTGCACTTAGCCCTGAGAGGGAGCAAGAGAGGGAGCTGATTTTAGACATTTATGCCTCTGTCTAAGCAGCAACGTGTGTGTGTATCTATGTATATATGTGTGTGTGTGTGAAAGTGAGAGAGAGCAACTCAAACCATAATTTCATATGACAGACGGTCCATTTGGGCTGCTGCCCTACATAAATGCTTCAGTGGATTCTGGTGAAGTTCTTCTCTTTAATCATTTTTCAGAAGCAGCACATACATTTAATTTTCTGTGTGTTGTTTTTTTTTTTTTTTACAAAAAACAGTTGTTTGTGAAAATGCCTTGTCCAGGTTTTCATATGCTTACTAATAAGCATATGTTCAAAATTACAGTTCAGAAAGAGCATTAGTGTTTGGTTTCAGAGGCAGTATGTGTGTGTGTGCTGCTTTGAGGGTTTGTAGTGAATATCTTGTTAGGATGCTTCTGTTAAAATAATTTGGTTTCATCTGTTCTGGTAATACAACATATGTGGTGACATGCATGTGGATATGATATTGTGTGTGTGTGTGTGTGTGTGTGTGTGTGTGTGTGTGTGTGTGTATTTGTGTTGCAGACATTGTGTTCCTGCGCTCCTGGTACCCTGTGTCAGTTCCCCAGCTCTACAACCCGGTGACGTCCATGCTCCTGCCCCCGGGCGAGAAGGACAGCTGGGCGGGCATGAGGACCCTGGGACAGCTCAAGTTTGACACGGGCGTCCGTAACCAACCCAACAAGGACTCCCTCTACAAGGTAGCGCACACACTTACTGCACTCACAAAATCCCCTATCAGCTTCTATCCCTGCCAAATAATTGTCTTTGTATTTTATAAGCATCTCTTGCTTTTTACACTTGAGTTTGCAATTTCCTATAACTTTCTTAGGAAATCTTGTACTTGACTGCTTGATAGTCTTACGCAGTCTTTCACAATTTTCTGAGTCATGCCCTGAGTCATACAGTTCACTGACCTTTCAGAAGAACTATGTACATGAAAAGCTTTGACAGTCTTAAAGCCTTGAAGAAGGCTTATTTTTTTTTAAATCATATAACATATATCACTGGAAACAGAAGAGACAAACTGTACCAAGTACCAAACAATACCACGTGCTAATGCTCTCTCTCTCCCTGTTCCCAGCCCGTGGTGAGGCAGCCGCGCCGGTTCAACCGGCTGCAGATCCCCAAGGACCTCCAGAAGTCCCTGCCCTTCAAGAGCAAGCCCAAGCAGCAGCAGGCCAAGGGCAAGACCCCCCGCGACCTGGTCCGGCCCGCCGTCATCCGGGAACCCCACGAGCGCCAGGTGAGGGGACTGGTGGCACACCCACTGTTCACAAGCTCCATGTATTTGCTCCATGCTCCCTTAACACGGCGTAGTTGTGGTTATTCAGCGGAATTAATTGGACCTTTACCAGCACTTGAAAGTGATCAGGATCCAGATTCCATACTTGTCGAGATAACCACAGTTTGCAGCATCCTGTTGAGTGCATGTTAAGCCCAGGTGTTTTATTCCCCATAAAGGTGTGTGAGTCAGGTAATGCATATAAGGCTTTAGCTTGAAACGCTTCCTCAAGGGAATATCGCAATTGCTGTTATTTGGCTGTTTTCGAGGCAGAGTGGTTAAGTCTTCTAACTGCCGCCGCTCTGCGCTAAAAGGTCAAAACTAATCCAGAGCGAAGACTCCTACACAAGGAAGCTTTTGTGTGCGCAGCTTTTAGCTCCGTCGTTTAAGCGAATCTCTTGAGGAGAGCCGAACACGGCTCAAGTGTTTCTCGCCCCAAATTCCTCATAAGAATGGAATCAAAGCCGCAGTCATCACAGATCAGTGCACCCACGCTCACTAAGTCCATTAATCGCTGGCTGTGGCTTTTCCACCTGCCAATTCAGGTAATGCCCGTGTGTGTGTGTGGTTTTAGTTTTTTGGGGGGAACTCATGGCTGTCTGTCCTTTCTCGTCCACCAGGTGGCGCAGTTGCTCCACGCTCTCGGCACCGTCTATGGGACCAAGCGAAAGGTGGCACGCACAGAGATGCGTGCCAAGCACAAGGACTTCCTCAAGCAGAAGGAGCAGCAGGAGGAGGAGAAGCAGAAGAGGTTGAAGGAGGAGAAGAAGAAGTTGTACCGCATCATGGGCCAGAAGGAGGGGAAGAAGCTCAAGTCGAGTCTGAAAGGCGCGGCCAAGGACGACTGAGCACAAGCATGCTAACAGTCGTTAGGCCCTCTCCCCCCGGGGGTTGGAGACAGCGTTAGCCCTGGGTCGAAAGACGTTCAGTGTGGCCTCTTTGAGTGCCAGATACTGTTGACTGTAATTTTTCTGATGCCATCTGCTGCCAGGACTTTTTTATGTTGAAGCAGGGGATTGAAACGCATGCAAGAGGGTTTCAAATGTTTGTATCATCCCTGTTGTCTTCTACTTTTATCAAATATATAGCAGTGTAAGGTCACCGGCTCTGTTAAGCAATCCGCAGCAAGGGCATATTCATTTTGAAATGTGAGACCGGAGTATGTTTATGTATATTATGCAGGAACTGCAACCCTGACCACCACAACATTCAATCCTGTCTTCAGAGTTAGGTATTTCTATTCAGGTAAGAATGTTCTAGAAGATGCCCCTGGAAGGTCAGTGGAACCTTCTTCTAGAGGATCAGTCACCACAGAAAGCTTTTAAATATTTGTTTTTTTAATAAAAGACAAACCGATATTAAGATCCCTAAAATGGCTGTCTGGCTGCGTTCCTTCCTACTAAAGGCAAAATGAGCTCCTTAATGTCATTTCGAAACCATAAACACTCCAGCATTGGGCAATTAGCATCTTTTATTCCATTACTCGACGTCAAAAGTGAGGATGATTACTCTCTCGATGTGGGATGCCATGCCTGGCGTCTCGCAATCACTCAAATCGGGTAATTGAATTTGGGGAAGGCTACTTAAATTAGCCACTGAAACACAGAGAGTGGCGGGGGGGGAGAGAAACTCATCCAGACGCATTCCGAGTCTGGTCTAGACGCACGGTTCTCTCCATCATTCGTTTAGGAACGACGGCTGGAGACCAAAAAAAGAGGGAGGCAGGAACCGTGCTGTGTGGCGGATCCAATCGTCTTTGAGCCGTCACAATGGGCGTAATTAATGGTCACGGGAAACACCGGAGGAGCCGGTTGCTTCTCCTTGGCGAAGGGAAAGGTGGTACACGCTGAGGTGGAGGTGCTGGGGGTGTCCTGACTGACCCGGAGTTTCAGTGTGTGTCTGGTGATTGATGCCTACTGCTAGTGGAGCCCCCCCCTGCCCCCCGACCCCCCCATCCCACACCAGAGTGCCTTCTGATGGACCCCTCTCTGTGTAGCATATGCCATTACCCAGCAGGCTCGGAATTGGACTTTTGTCTTTCTGGAACCTTCCTGGGGAATACATGAAAGGGCATCTTCCCAACCAATGTCAAAGCCAGGCAGACATTTCATGTAAACCTCTACAGTAGCCTTTCTGGTGATATTAAACCCAAACCCTTTAAGGATGTCCTGCAAATCCTCGTGTTTGTGTTTGAACCCTATATAATATTTAAGACTTGACATTTCCAATGCACGTTTGGCAGCTTTCATATCAAGCAGTGTAAATCCAAGGCCTCTAATGGCGTAGGAATCCATCACCTATAAATGTTTGTGGGTTTCGTGTCCTGTTACTTGGGTGCTTGTAATGCCTTGTGGTGTGTATTCACTGGGCTCTGGTAATGGGCTTGTGACTGTTATCTGAATGGCAAAGGCTTCTCTGGCAGCCTGTCGATATGCATCTCATTTTCCATTACACCCCACCTCCGCACCCCCTCTCCCCTGCCTTCCCCATGAATAACAGCAGCCATCGGAAACATTCTATCGCTCTTGACAAGGCACATGTCTGTAAAGCGAAACCGACTCGTTTTTTTTTTTTTTTTTTTTTTTTCCTCTCTCTTTTTGTTTTTTTCACCCTTCCCTTCCTTCCTTTCTCTCCCTCCCTCTCTCCAGTCACCCTCACAAAACCCCCACAGCCTGTTTTGTTTGAGCTGGGCTTTAGTTGGCGCTTGCCGCCGATATAGCTGCTTCCCCTTGAACAATACCGAGCTTAGCAAGGTCAGCCATGCACTTGCCTGAAACCTGAGCGCCCATTTACGCCTGAGTGTGTCTATCTGTGTTTGTGTGTGTGTGTGTGTGGGGGTGTGTGTGTGTGTGTGTGTGTGTGTGTGTGTGTGTGTGTGTGTGTGTGTGTGTGTGTGTGTGTGTATGTTTGTTTAGGGAGAGAAAGAGGACGAGAGAGAGAGAAGGCAGTCCCCTGTTCAGGCAGATGGAACAGGCCTGTTAATGGAGAAAGAGGTTTTATTGTGTGGCAGCAGGTTAGCACGGGGCCGTAACGGTAACTCACAGGCACAGAGACGCATCAAGGAAAGAGGAAAATAGGGGGCCGGGGGCCGGGGCAGGGGGGTGACGGACGGACGAGAACGAGATGGAAGAACCGCGACAGATTGAGTCTCTTGCTGCTCACAGACAAGACATGAGGTGTTTATTTCAAGTAACTACCAAAATAAGGAACTCGGCAAAAAGTGTGTTCAGCAGCCACACACACACAAAAAAAACAGACCAGACAAGAAACACTCTGAAATAGACATAGAGGTATCACTGTGTAAGAGAACCATTGTCTGTCTGTCTCTCTGTCCGTTGGTGACTCATAACTACCTAAAGGAGAAGACAAAACAGCACAGAAGTGTCTGTCTGCTCAGACTGTCCCATGGACCTGGTGCAGAAACAGTACGGTGTTTCTCACATGGTCTGCTCTTTAATAAGGTTGACTCGGCTGGTGTTACAGAACAGAAGTGGTGCAAAGACAACTTGAAATGCCTGTGTAAGGGCTGTCAGCCCTGGTGTGTTAAGTCGTGACAAACAAGCAGGTAATATCTGAATGCAGATTTGTGTTGGTGTATGTGTGGTTGAGTTGGGCAGGGTCTCTGTTTCAGGTTGGCTGTCAGGGTGGAGGCAGCATCAAGAGGCCCCCGTAGTCCACGTTTGAACACCTCGGACGACAAGACTCCTGAAGGAGCTCTCCTCCGGATGAAGTGATGACCTCTTCCTGCACAGAGACGAAGAGGGAGAGCGAGAAGGGAGAGGTTGGTCCGTGAAGAAGTGAGAATTAATTCACGATCAAAGTAGATACACTATTGGATCGCCATTGAAATCTGAAGATTCTGAAAATGGATTCAAAGAAATCTCATAAATCCATGTTGTAAAGTCTATTTGATATACATTGAAATTTGTAGGAAGGAAAAAAATATGTTTTTCCATAGATTTGCCCCATTGCCTCACTAATGTATATCAAATGTGGTGACAAAAAGGCTTCGTCTATACATCTATACTCCACAGCTCTTGTGAACAGAACAGAAACACTTTTAACCTATTACGCTGTTCATTGCCGCAGCCAGTAGCTTATTTGAGCTCCCAGTGTGCGGCCGATATAGGGGTGGATCATGACACTAATGTGGAGAATGCGACGTAATGACTTAATCGCAGGGCACCGCAGCGCTTGCCGTCTGGCTCGCAAAACTAGTTACATCTGGTGGCGGCGACATCAGATAAAGAATTGGGTGACGTAAAAGGACTCGCCGTTCCTTGTCCTTACTGGGGACCACAGGTCTGGGATCACTGCAGGTCTGTGTTCGTTCCATGAAAAGGGTCTGATCTAATGAGGGCACCATGTAATAGAAACCTGGTAATAGCTGCTGACCAGCTGTTCCTAATGACAGCCTGCTCCTGACTGCTATCAGTGAGTCACGGGCATGGGGTAATGTTTGAGTTGGAGATCAAGTGGGGATCTCTGTTAACTGGTTTCGTTTTAGTCTTAGGCAAAGAAGATGAATATTTAGAGAAACTATTCTAATTCAGGAGACGGATGCATTGAATGATTTAGAATTCAGCAAAGTTTGATGGTTTTTGGGCCCAATTTAAAGTGCAAAACAACTTGATGTTAGAATCGTCTCGTTTTCTGTGGGCCTAAGTGTCCAATGGAATATCAGAGGGTTTCCATGTTTTATTCAACAACAGACCTTTGTTTCCACAGGCAGTGGATAGCTACTATGATGTCTACTATTACTATACCGCTGCTCAATTTAGACATAGAGCTGCATTAGTAGTATTGGTCTACTCTCAATGCATTACATTATAAAGTAAACTGGTTCAATCACATAGAGAGGTGTGGTGAACTTCATGAGTGTGTGTGTGTGTTTGCCTTTGTCTTTAGACCACTCTATGGCCAGTACTTGCCTGAGGTCATTCCAGGTTCCAATCTAAAAGGTTGAGTTGATGACAAGGTGACAACAGAAATGATGTGGCCTTTTTCCACTAAAGCCTTTTCCTTGGGCTTAAACACCGGTGAACAGCCTCTGTCTTCTGTTTCCATTAGGAGTTATAATAGTGGGGACATACTTCAAAGTAGCACTAAATAGACCTTTAAATACGTCATGAAATTGTTGTAAACCGTGTTCCTGATTTCTTTTGCGAAGTTTTCATTTATCTGTAGATAGTTCTTCGTTACAAATACAAGCCAAGTAATTCCCTTTGCTAAGCAACCTCAACTAATTGTTTTTAGGCGATATTTGTTTTTAGATTTCTCTGGTTTTATTGTTGCATTGTATTCAACTCCAGTTCAGCCCTGACTCGGCCCTTCCCCACTCCAGGACCGAACGGAGGCCGTCTGGGCCGTGGCCCCAGTCCAATCTCAGATGGAAATTAAAAATAAAAGTCTGAGGCTTTTCCCCAGACACCGGGGTTTGACCCCACGATGAAAATGCTCTATCAGCTTGTATTTTAAAGAACAACTATGTAGGCCCATGGATAACTAAAAAAAATGGCAAAAGAATCAAGGATATCGTTTCCAACAATGTCATTAAAATCTATTTTACATGTACTCGCACGGTTGTTGCTAAGCGCTCTTTAGAAGTTTCTTGTGTTGGTGTTCTCTGTTTGTGAATGACCCCGATACAACTCGTAATGGAAACAGATGGCCGAGGCCAAAAAGTGAGAAAAAGCCATGTAACATAGCCTGTATGTTTGTGTGTGTGTTCATGAACAGTAGCCTTGTGTGGTATGTATGCATTTGATTGGGGTCAAACACTTGCCTTGTGGAAGTCAATGAGGTCAGCCAGTGTAGCGTGTCTATTCTGGTCCACTCCCAGGAAGCTGTAGTAGTCCCCTGAGGCGTCGATGAGGAAGTGCTTGAAGCCAATGGCCGTGCGGTACGAGAGCGTGTAGCCCCAGATGCGCTCGCTCACGCGCACCAGGAAGCTTCCCTCGCACGCGTTCATCAGCATAGACTCCGACTCCTGCCGCGAAATGATGCCTGGAGAGGACGATAGGAGTGGAGGATACAGAGTGGAAGGAGGGAGGTGTAGAATAGGGTGGAGTGGAGATGATGCGATGGGGGGAGGAGGAGGAGGAGGAGGAAGAGGAGAGTGTTTGCAACGTTCCCAAATGTTCACGCTGAGATAACAACACTGTGCTGGAAGGGGATTTATCTTAAATGATATCCCCCCTTGCTCATAGAAGTGATTCACGTCACTGCCAAGAATAATAAATAAAGAGCTGTAGGAAAATATTTAAAAAGTACTTGTGTACCCCTTAGGTGAAATGACACATTCATGCGCTATGCTCGGGGAGGGTTGATTCACCTGCCAGCATGTTAAATAAATGTTGTCAAACTGTGCCTGCTTCTTTTTTTCAAGGGGTAAAACATTTGCATTTACTCACTGCCTCTAATTCCTGGTCAAAACAAATAAAGCTGGAGAGGTGTTTAGCTCAAGTATATCTCGGGAGTTTCACTAGGCTTTTTTCTTTTACATGTACTGCTGTGTCTTCTTGTGCTTGTCTTCTTGACAAAAATAGCACAGATCTTTTTTAAGCATCACATCAAAAGACTCCACCACCCTACGACAGAGCAACTTGCATGCTTAGTTCCCCTTTGGTAGTGTGGAGTGACAGAGAGAGAGAGAGAGAGAGAGTGAGAGAGTGAGTGCTAATGTGGCAGCAACAGCAGCAGCAAGCAAGAATCACGACGGGCAGGTAGACAGCCAGGCGCAGATAGGGAGGAACAATCTATAGAACAGCAGTCCAAGAACAAGTGGGAAAAAAGCGAGTGACTGAGTGATTGAGCGATTGAATGAGAGGCGGCTTGTAAGGCGGACGTGGCGAACACAGGTGTTTCTGGCCAATGTCGCCCATCGCCAGCTCCAGTGTTGCTGGGGCCGAGTTGCCGTCACTCATGCCCCTCGTTAATCTGATCAGCGTTCAATCCCCCCCCGGTCGTCACCGTGACCCCAATCAGCCTGGCGCACGCTGTGAATTATTGAGCTGCCCCATCCATTCTCCGTCCTCCCCTCCTTAGGCCGTCTCCCCTCGCATCCACACACTCAATTTGTCTTTATTTCTTTCTTTCTTTCTTTCTTTATTGCCCCCCCCAACTTTTCCATCTGTCTTTCTCTGCCTTTTTTCAATTTTGCTGCCTGTAATCAAAGCTCTCTTTCTCCCTCTCTCTCATCTCTGTCACTCTCTTATCTATGTCTTTTCTTTGCTTCTTTTCACTCAAGCTCACTCTTCTTCTTCCCCATCCCCCCTCCCCACCAAACACACTGTTGTGTTTTCGCGCACCGTGGAACCAGGGTCCTAGGGTGCCGTACTCACCGTGGAACCAAGGTCCTAGGGTGCCGTACTCACTGTGGAACCAGGGCGCTAGGGTGCCGTACTCACCGTGGAACCAGGGCGCTAGGGTGTTGCTGTTTCTCTCATAGCCGGCTCTCTTGGGCCTCTGCTCCTCCCGGAACCAGCGCAGGATGGACTCGCGCGAGTTGGGTCTGGGAGGCCGGATCCACACAGGGCTGGGAGCGGAGGGTGGGGGAGAGTAAAGTGGGAGGTGGTGAAGAGGGGGGAGAAGGCTCTCCTTTTTAGTATGCTTTTATAGAGTGAGGTTTTATGATCAGTGAGATGCCTCTGCAGTACTACTCTCTGCTACCAATTCTAAGGCAGTCTGGTGGAATTTCGTGCTAGCTGTGAAGATGATATCTGTCTGCTACATATTTGAGTTGGGGTGGAGACACATTTACAAAGGGGTGTACAGTGTAGGAAGTATACGACATGTCAACATTCTTTCAGTAAGTATATTTCCAATGCAACTATTCACATTTTGACAAGACATTGATATTAACTCAGGAAATCCACACAGATAAAGATATTGTAATATTCCAATCCATAAAAAAGTTTTATGCAATAAAGTCAGTGTTAGAGTTCCTGGTGAATCATTTCACTGTTTTCTAAACCTTAGCAAATTAATAAAACCAATAGAATTTATGTAAGTTCTAAAGTTAAATTTTCGGACATTTTGGCATGCCTTAACAGCAGTCTAGCCTTCAAACTGTACTCACATAATAAAGCTAAAACTAAAACTGGCCCAATGTCTTTAAATCTTGAAGATTACAGGGGTCCCTCTTGTGAATCTTGATCATCAGTTCCTTCCACAAATATTGTATTTGTTTTAAGTCCGGTTATTTGACTGCACCATTCCAACAACTTTATTTCCTTCCTCTGGACCCAATGGAGTCTCCTTTGCGGTGTGTTTTGGATCTTTGTCCTGCTGGAAGGTCAACCGGCAACATCATCATCATCTTGGTGGATGATTCAACTCAAGAATTTCCTGATGCATGACTCCATTCATCTTCCCTTCAATAATATAGATTCTGCCAGTATCATGAGAAGAGAGACAGCCCCCATGTTTCCACCTCCAAACTTCATTGTTGGTGTAGTATTTTCAGGGTCATATGCAGAGCCATTTCTCCTCCAAACATCTTGTCTTCGCTTTCGTGTTTGAAAGTTTGATTTTTGTCTCGTCTGACCTGACCTAGTATTTCACCGGCTTTCCCAAAATATTGTGTAGCAGACTTCAAACAAGCTTCAACATGCCTTTAGTTCAATAATGGAGTATGGGTGAGTGTGCGTGGAGGCAGTGGTGGTGGAGTGCGTTTCCTATTGTTTTCTCTGCAATAACTGTACCTCCTGCTTTCATGTCTTTCTGGAGCTCATTCCGATTGATTTCCCTGGTCAGAAATCTTAAGAGGAGCTTGTGTGCGTGCTGATGGTGGAGGGGAGCTATTTCCACTTCTGTATAATGGCCCCAATGGTGCTTACAGGAACATTTAGGAGTTGTGAAATCCGGCAACCATGTAGTGCAACAATCTTGTTTGCGAAGGTTTTTTTTTACTTCTGCCCATCTTTTCTTGTATGATCACTTGGTAACAAATGATTTGTATCCTTGCACACACAAAAAACAATGGAGAAAGGTGTTAAAGACTTTGTCGTTAAGTCACCCACAACACTTCTCTTGGATTTTGGTTTTTCGATGACCATCACTCAAAGGAGCTTTTAAAGGTCTCTGGTAGTGACGTGTCCCTACCCATCATGAGCATGAAGGGGGTGGGTCTAGGATGCTTAACACCACTGTTGAGCCTTCTGGCGTGTGTCTAGGGCCTAATTCATTGAATCACTGATGAAAGGTGTCTGCTTGAAAACCCCAGTGAAATGCTCATGAATGCAGCTTTGTTGTTGTTCAGGTTTCTTTGGTTGGGCAGTCATGTTGTTGTGTTTAGCAGTTGTGTGCTACAGACAGCGCATGCTGTACTGTGAAGGAAGGCCTATATGGATCCTGGGTACAACATGTGGCACATATTGTGGCTGTCACCATCCAGTTGTTTCCTGCTGCTCAGGATCTATGGTTGGGCAGTTGTTATGTTGGTTAGGTTAGGTTGTATGGTATGAGTCCTAGAGGGTCACACGTGTGGCAGCTGTGGGAGGTCCCCAACCAGTGGCATAATGGATTTAACATCTTCTCCTGTGTATAACTAAAAACAATTGCATTCAGAGGTGGGTAAGCGTGTTTCTAAGCAACATGCATTTGTCTTGGTGTACTGCTTTTTCTTAGTATATTCAATTTGGTTTTCCTGTGTCATTCCACTGTATTAAACATACCACTATTTGTGATTGCAATGTTATTATTTCTTTATGTGTACATTTGTGGAGTTAATACAATACAATTAGACCTTATAGGCAAGTCTCGCTACTAGGCAGCCTTCTTGGCAACACCTTCGGGCAAACAAGATCGGGCTCCTATCCTAATGAATGGGGAGAGACCCATAACCTCATATAGGATGGTCCAACAGACATTGAAAGTACATCATGTGAACCCACGTTTAAATTGGTATGAACATTGTTTTTTTCCCAACTGCTCAAATAAGGCGCTATTTTTTGTGTTGACTTGATCACTTCGCATGCACCAAATTTCGTGGCACGACTGTTAATATGGCAACAGTGGAAATGAACAAAACATGCAGGGGAGGTGAAGCGTCAGTTATGCAGTTTCCAACAATATGATTATAAGCGTTACGGATTTTCTTTTATTTCCCCTGTTCATAATCCTGTCAGTAATTTTTTTCCCCTCTTATTATGTCTCTGGTTAATACCAATGTCTAGTCAGAATTTCCATGTGAACTGTGTTTGATAAAAAAAAGAATAGGTTCAGAACCTAAATAGCCTGTATGTTTGTATATGTGTTCATTGTATAAAGTACCTATATGACCGCATATGCTATTCCATCATTATATCATATGTGTATATAGTCATATTCTGCATGTGTGATGTTTGTCTGTTTACCATTCTGAGAGGGACTGTGTTGCTGGGCTGCTATGGCGACGGTTCTGTCTGCGGCGATAGTGGGTGGAGCCAGCAATGGGCGGGGCACTGGCAGCTGCTGCCACATTGGTGGGGGTGGTAGTCAGTGAGACGGCTGCTGCCGGTTGGCTGGCCTCAGGCAGCGGGGCTGCGGCATTGGTCGTCTGCTCGATTATGGAGCTGTGCCTTCGGCTCTGGCCCGAGCCGTTGTGGTGCGTCTTCTGGAAGAGTCCGCTCAGGCCAGCCACCAGGCCCTTGTCGATGGCGCGTAGAGACTGGCGCTTGTACTCGTCCCGGGCGCGCCTCGCTTTCGTCTTCATCGCCTCGTCAGCGGCCTTTGAGCGCCTCACTAAGAAAAACAAAACACACGAGACGGCCATTTCAGAGACATAAACACTTTGTCCCTCTGTTGCCAGAGTTAGTGTTACTAAGGGCATTTATTCCCCCTCTTCGAGAGTGGATGCGTTTGCTATTTTCTTGCCGCACATTGTTCTTGCCATTCCTTGTCATCCCTCTCGCTCTTCTTCTCCTCTTGCTTCAGGGAGATGTACAGCTCCTTTGCTCTCTTCTCCTCCGTCTGACGGATCTCCTCCTCCCCCCTCTGTCTCTCCTCCTCTTTGTATTTCTTAAAAAAAAAGAAACCACAGAAGAATCAGCTGTCTTATCAGATGCTTCACATTTCTTCAAACGGTCTTTGTATTTTGCTTAACATAAAGGCATGGGCAGCCACATTCGAAGTGTTTTACGCCCCGTCTCCAGCCAGTATCTACCAGATAAGACACGCGGTTGGAGGAAGGTGTTGTCTTGCTCCGCGGTGATTATCTAAATTCCGTAAGGGTTTCAATTAGGTTTAAATAATTCAACCCTCTCAGAACACCAACAAAGAACAGAAACTTTAATTAGAGGCAAATTAAGCCAGATCTCCATTAGTATTGGGTAATTAAAGGCGAAGGTAAGTGAAGAGAAGGACAAGGACTCCATTTAATTGTCTGATAGACTTGTGCTGCACCACGTGTCTGTGAAGTGCAAACACAAAACTCCTCTAACCCTTTCAGCATGGGAAAAGAAGCAGCTTCAAGGCCATAAGGGATTACTAAAATCTAAGTATGAAAAGCGCACGTCAGTATGCACTGTGTTACATTTAGCTATCAAACACTTCATTACATGTTCGCTCTCCATGTGGTGAAAGGCTATGATGATAATGATTAGCATTGTCAAATTACACATAGTGTATGATGGCAGCCATTTTCATGTGGATGGCAAGCGTGACTTGTATGTCAGTGTTGATCATAGATCACACAGTATGTAATTGTGATGCGTAATATGTAATGTGTTTGCACAACAACAATACTTGGTTCATGTCTTTCTCTGCGTTTGTATGAGTACCTTCAGCTGTTCCCGTATGCGTTCCTCCACCTGTTTCGCCGCTCTCCTGTCGTCTGTCTCCTCCCTCCATTTCCCAGCGACACAGCGAGCCTTCTCTTTCCCCATGGCATCCCGGAACCTCCTCTCGATCTCGGCCTCTTTCACACGCCTGCGGGATGATGCACGACACAGTCTGTGTGACACGTTTCCCCTGTCGCTCTTTCACACCCACTCCAATTCACAGTTTCTCTTTCATTCTGTCTCCAACTTTTCTTTCACCACCACACATTCCTGTGTCCTTGCAATGCATTGTGCATATTGGAGCTTTTCACATATTTGCTGTGTGTGCCATCTTCCTTCAAGAGGGCCTTATATGTTGTAACGCTGCTAATATGATGGCTACCACACAGTTTTCACTTTGTATCCAGAGAATGGATCTCTCACCTCTCTTCGTCCAATCCATATATCCATCCACATCAATCAATCCATTCCAAATCTCCCTCCTCTCTCTCCCACTAGAGCTGACCCCATCTTTTCTCCTTCTCCCCCTAGCTCTCGTCAGACCAGTGTTTCATCTTCTCCCTCCCCCTTCTCGTCTCACTCTCCTTCTCTCTCTAACTCTTTCTGTTTTCGTCTGTCTACTTCTCTCTCCTCAGAGCTCCAGGGCCTCATGCTGGGTGATCTTCCTGGCTCTTTACTCCATCAGTTCGATGATGATTCCTCCACCCCCTGCCTTTCTGTCTCTCTCTCCTCCCTCCCTTCCTTCCCTTCCTTCCCTCCCTCTCCCTCTCTCTCTCTCTCTATCTCTCCCTCCCTCTCTCTCTCTCTTTCTCTCTCTCCCCCTCTCTCTCTCTTTATCTCTCTCTCTCTCTCTCTCTCTCTCCCCCCCCCCCCCCCCCCCCCCTCTCTCTCTCTCTCACCAGAGCTCCTGGGACTCGCGCTGGGCCTGCTTCCTGGCTCGCTCCTCCATCAGCTCCTCCACGATGTCTTGGTAGGGCTTGTCCCCCTGTGCCTCCCCCATCACCCACACCCACACATCACCGTCGGAGCCCAGCTGCCACTGGATACCCCTCCGGTCACCTGGCCAAAAAACAGATTAACATGAAGGTGCTGTCTGTATGCCACGATGATGGAGAATGTCCATGAAGCGACAGTATGCAGCCATTTGCCACTTTTTGAGGTATGTTTTTATAGATAACTAGAACTAGATTTGGAATCATCTTCAAACTCATTTTTATGGAATATGGTCATGTGAAGGACCACTTTTTCCCACTAGGTGCCCAGGCTTATGTACTGGGTCATTTTGGGGTCTAGGACGGAGCATAATGCAAGAAAAGCTTTCACAGCACAACTATGACTATATCGCCTAAACACGTCAGTTAGCATTCTAGCAAGCTTTTATCAGTCCCATTTGTGCTGTCGTTGGTGTTTGCAAGGTTTTCTTTAGGTAGGTGGCTTGCTAGTTTTTGACTGAAACCCCTTACTGCTGCTTTGACATTCATCCACAGGGTGTGTGTGCTGTTGTCTCAAGCAAGTAAGTTACTGGGCCGGCAGCTAGTATTGAAATGTAGCTAATTAATTTAACAGCACTAAAACATCTTTCTGAGAAAAAGCTCTTGTTTTTAAATCCTCAACAATAATGAGAAACATCTATCTTTGTTCAGGAGCACATGAATGCGCAGAGGTGTCAGTTACTTCAAGTCGCTCTCTCACTTTCCTCATTTGATGAAGATGTCCCGCCATAGTGGGGACTTGTAGAAGCACAAGGGAGGAACGTGGAGTATAAAGAAACTGCAAGACAAAAAAAGTTCCTTTAGGGAAACGACTTCATCCCTAGCATTCACCCTCAAATAATTTGCATGCTAATCCTTCTGGCTGTGCCATTGGACATTGTTGTGCTTTGCCAATTTCCCTAGCCTGGAGAGTATTTTTCTGTATATGCTTAATGGCAGGGTAAAAACCTCGCATTTCAAACAATACACTGCTCTTTGAAAACTCCTTTGTTCTTAAGTGGCACATAAAATGGGCTCTGCAACATGGACGAGAGAGAAAAACATAGAGTGCACTTAAGGAAGCGGCACCCACAACTCTCGCCTTCATCCACATCCCCCCTCCTCCCCCCTTCCCCTCCAACTCTCCCTCCATCCTCTCCCCTGTCTCCTCTATCTCGTGTACCATTAACACACCAGCACTGGCAGATAAGATAAAATCCAAACTGGCTCGCTCACACATCATCACTTGGCTAGAGAGAAAGCGAGACAGAGCGAGAGAGAGACCGAGAGCCAGGGAGAGGGAGAAGAAAAGCGAGATAATTCAGTCTCACCACCAAAACGTACAACTGTTACAGTCAGATCGCATTTCAGAGAGATAGCGCGATGCCGCCTGAAACCTCGGCAAGGTTATAAGGAAATCTTGCTCTGGGGGGATGAACTGTTGGATGGCATGCACTTCACCTAGACAATCAGACACAGAGTGGTAACAACTTCACACGGAACAGAGAGAGCTCTCTAACGTGAGCTTTTCCTCAAAGGCCAAGTGGAATAACACGAATGTCAAGCAGGCTGGGACATCTGCTTAAGGTGCTCTCACTGTAACCACATTGTAACATTGAGCGTTGGTTTGTTTAACGGAAGCCTTTTTTGAGCCCGACAAATAAAGCGTGTAATGTAAGGTATTAGAAATGAGTCGAGGGTGGATTACAAAGGCAATGTTTACAGAGGGTATTAGTAGAAATAAATCCCACTTTCAAGTTCTTTTTTAAGATGCCTCCAAGATTTCTACACAAATTCATAATCTCCATGCCTAAGGAGCATTTTCTGTACGGTTGAAAAGGTATGTCACACCTTTGCTGATACTGAAGTATGAAATCAAAGACTCACATTGTGCTGTTATCCATGCGATGGAAGATGGTTATCTAACAGCTAAATGTATAACCATTATGTGACATAACAATTCTAGACACAACCCAAGCAGTCCCAAATATAATTATGATTTATGTCAAGAAACTGTGCAGGCAGAAGTGTGTGTGTGTGTGTGTGTGTGTGTGTGGTGTGAATGTGGGAGAGTGGCACTCCTACAGATGACTCATGCTCCTTGGCTCCTCTCTGCTAGTCAGTCAGCACCTTAATGCTGTAGCACCTCAATGGATGATGCATACTATATCTCCTTTTTTCATATATATGACATTTACTTATACTGCAGGTCAGTCAGCACTTTAATGCTGTGGCACCTCTGGATGATACAAACTACATGACATTTTTTTGTCTGATAGATGACTTTTACTTATATCTTTTAAACTAATACAAATGTTTGTGTGTACTGTTATTTCCTGACTATTAACCGCGGTTTGTACATCGTTTTTGTAAAATTTTCATTCCATAACGATAAAGAAATGGGTGTGTTTATTTCCGACCTATTTAATGGGATGCTATGGAGCTTGAACCTCTGCAGGAGGTGAAACATGCGCGGTCTCACCCCACAGACATTAAACAATCCTGAGAGAAATAATGGGACATCAGTGGAGCAATGGTTTACGCTGATGAGTGTAA